>NC_090755.1:80953576-80966076 GCF_036898095.1 Palaemon carinicauda
TATTACTTAAATTGGCACCGGGTGTATGTTTTGGAATGTTAAAATGGGAAAAGGTTTTGGAATGTTAACATGGGAAATGTTTTGGAATGTTAACATGGGAAAATGTTTTGGAATGTTAACATGGGAAAAGGTTTTGGAATGTTAACATGGAAAAATGTTTTGGAATGTTAACATGGGAAAATGTTTTGGAATGTTAACATGGGAAAATGTTTTGGCATGTTAACATGGGAAAATGTTTTGGCATGTTAAAATGGGAAAATGTTTTGGAATGTTAGAATGAGAAAATGTCTAGGAATGTTAAAATGGGAAAATGTCTAGGAATGTTAAAATGAGAAAGTTTTGGAATGTTAAAATGGGAAAATGTTTTGGAATGTTAAAAGGGGGAAAATGTATAGGATGTTAAAATGTGGAAATGTTTTGGAATGTTAAAATGGGAAAATGTCTAGGAATGTTAAAGTGGGAAAATTTTTTGGAATGTTAAAATGGGAAAATGTCTAGGAATGTTAAAATGAGAAAATATTTTGGAATGTTAAAATGAGAAAATGTCTAGGAATGTTAAAATGGGAAAAAGTTTTTGAATGTTAAAATGAGAAAATGTCTAGGAATGTTAAAATGGGAATATGTTTTGGAATGTTTGAATGGGAAAATGTCAAGGAATGTTAAAAAGGGAAAATGTCTAGGAATGTTAAAATGGGAAAATGTCTAGGAATGTTAAAATGGGAAAATATTTTGGAATGTTAAAATGGGAAAATGTCTAGGAATGTTAAAATGGGAAAATGTTTTGGAATGTTAAAATGGGAAAATGTATTGGAATGTTAAAATGTGAAAAATATTTTGGAATGTTAAAACTGGTAACTAAGTTACATATGTTATGTGAAAGTGATATTTCGAGATTAAAAGTATATTTGAATTATTACTTAAATTAATTTGGAATGGGGAATTTAATATAAAATTTCACACATGAATATTTTCAAGATTTTCCATTTTAGTAATTTTAATGAATTTCACCTTTTAGTATTTTGAGAAAAAAATATTTTGATTAAAATATCCATTTTAGATATTTTGATTAAAGTGTCTATTCAGTATACAGCTTTATAATTTGGTTTAATTAAAAAAAAAGGCTACATATTTTAATACTATAAGCATAGTGGAACTCTAAAAGCAGGAAAAAAAAACTTTTTTTTTTTATAAAATTAAATAAGTTATGAAATTTGGTTTAATTAAAAAAACCACTACACATTTTAATACTATAAGCATAGTGGAACTCTAGAAGCAAGAATTTTTTTTTTTTTATAAAATTGAATAAGTTATTATGAAGTTTTAGTTATAGGCTCTAAACTAATGTATTTTGTGAATTAAATTTTATTTATAGTTTTATATTTTTTCAATTATAATTATATAGAATTAAATTGGGTAAATTAACTGATATTAAGCAATTCTTAAATTAGTTATTTATCTTAATAACTGTAGGATAAATAATATTGAATCTTAATATTGACTCCATATATTTCAATTTACGTTTTATGAAAAAAAAATAAATAAATTAATATCAAAATTTAATTTTTACTGTTTTATACAGAATACGAAATTTAACATACGAATGAATTAATATCAAAATTCTATTTTCTGTTTTATACAGTATACGAAATTTGACATACGGATAAATTAATCTCAAATTGTATATGAAATCCGTTTTATACCGAATACGAAATTTAACATACGGATAAAATAATATTAAAACTTATTTTACTGTTTTATACAGAATACGAAATTTAACATACGGGTAAATTAATATCAAAATTAAATTTTCTGTTTTATACAAGATACGAAATTTAACATACGGATAAATTAAAGTCAAAATTAAATTATCTATTTTATACAAAATACGAAATTTAACATACGGATAAATTAATTTCAAAATAAAATTTTCTGTTTTTATACAGAATACGAAATTTGACATACGGATAAATTATCAAAATTACATTTTCTGTTTTTATACAAGATACGAAATCTGACATACGGATAAATATCAAAATTAAATTTTCTGTTTTATACAGAATACGAAATTTAACATACGGGTAAATTAATATAAAAAATTCTATTTTCTGTTTTATACAGAACACGAAATTTGACATACGGATAAATTAATATCAAAATTAAATTTTCTGTTTTATACAGAATACGAAATTTAACATAAGGATAATTGATATCAAAATTCAATTTTCTGTTTTATACAGAATACGAAATTTAACATACGGATAAATTAATATCAAAATTCAATTTTCTGTTTTATACAGAATACGAAATTTAACATAAGGATAAATTAATATCAAAATTCAATTTTCTGTTTTATACAGAATACGAAATTTAACATAAGGATAAATTAATATCAAAATTAAATTTTCTGTTTTATACAGAATACGAAATTTAACATACGGATAAATTAATATCAAAATTCAATTTTCTGTTTTATACAGAATACGATATTTAACATACGGATAATTGATATCAAAATTCAATTTTCTGTTTTATACAAATTACGAAATTTGACATACGGATAAATTAATATAAAAATTCAATTTTCTGTTTTATACAGAATACGAAATTTAACATAAGGATAAATTAATATCAAAATTCAATTTTCTGTTTTATACAGAATACGAAATTTAACATAAGGATAATTAATATCAAAATTCAATTTTCTGTTTTATACAGAATACGAAATTTAACATAAGGATAATTGATATCAAAATTCAATTTTCTGTTTTATACAGAATACGAAATTTAACATAAGGATAAATTAATATAAAAATTCAATTTTCTGTTTTATACAGAATACGAAATTTAACATAAGGATAAATTAATATAAAAATTCAATTTTCGGTTTTATACAGAATACGAAATTTAACATAAGGATAAATTAATATTAAAATTCAATTTTCTGTTTTATACAGAATACGAAATTTAACATACGGATAAATTAATATCAAAATTCAATTTTCTGTTTTATACAGAATACGATATTTAACATACGGATAATTGATATCAAAATTCAATTTTCTGTTTTATACAAATTACGAAATTTGACATACGGATAAATTAATATAAAAATTAAATTTTCTGTTTTATACAGAATACGAAATTTAACATAAGGATAAATTAATATCCAAATTCAATCTTCTGTTTTATGCAGAATACGAAATTTAACATAAGGATAAATTAATATCAAAATTCAATTTTCTGTTTTATACAGAATACGAAATTTAACATAAGGATAATTGATATCAAAATTCAATTTTCTGTTTTATACAGAATACGAAATTTAACATAAGGATAAATTAATATCAAAATTCAATTTTCTGTTTTATACAGAATACGAAATTTAACATAAGGATAAATTAATATCAAAATTCAATTTTCTGTTTTATACAGAATACGAAATTTAACATAAGGATAAATTAATATCAAAATTCAATTTTCTGTTTTATACAGAATACGAAATTTAACATAAGGATAATTGATATCAAAATTCAATTTTCTGTTTTATACAAATTACGAAATTTGACATACGGATAAATTAATATAAAAATTCAATTTTCTGTTTTATACAGAATACGAAATTTAACATACGGATAATTGATATCAAAATTCAATCTTCTGTTTTATACAGAATACGAAATTTAACATACGAATCAATTAATATCAAAATTTAATTGTCTATAAAATCTGATTTTATTCAGAATACGAAATTTAACATATAGATAAATTAATATAAAAATTCAATTGTCTTTAAAATCTGTTTTTATACAGAATACGAAATTTGACTTAAAGCCTTTTTGTTAATCTCAAATTTAGATCAATATTTTTATTACAATATGAAAATTTCATGGAAAACGTTTCACTATGATTATCTTATATGTTAAATATCCTTAAAATCAAAGAATTACTAATATATTTACCCGAGTTCCTGTAAATATACTCTTGGAGCATATATACAGGAAAAATATCTTAAAAATCAAAGAATTACTAATATATTTACCCGGGTTCCTGTAAATATACTCTTGGAGCATATATACAGAAAAAATATCTTAAAAATCAAAGAATTACTAATATATTTACCCGAGTTCCTGTAAATATACTCTAGGAGCATATATACAGGAAAAATATCTTAAAAATCAAAGAATTACTAATATATTTACCCGGGTTCCTGTAAATATACTCTAGGAGCATATATACAGGAAAAATATCTTAAAAATCAAAGAATTACTAATATATTTACCCGGGTTCCTGTAAATATACTCTAGGAGCATATATACAGGAAAAATATCTTAAAAATCAAAGAATTACTAATATATTTACCCGGGTTCCTGTAAATATACTCTTGGAGCATATATACAGAAAAAATATCTTAAAAATCAAAGAATTACTAATATATTTACCCGAGTTCCTGTAAATATACTCTAGGAGCATATATACAGGAAAAATATCTTAAAAATCAAAGAATTACTAATATATTTACCCGGGTTCCTGTAAATATACTCTAGGAGCATATATACAGGAAAAATATCTTAAAAATCAAAGAATTACTAATATATTTACCCGGGTTCCTGTAAATATACTCTAGGAGCATATATACTGAAACTTGTGTTTACCAATTTTAATTAATTACGATATGATATTTCACAATACTTCTGCTTAGTGATTAAACTCTATTGAAAAAAAAAAGTTTTATATTTTCTCATTACATTATTTATTTATTTTTGGTTTATTACCGTAATTAGTTTAAAAGTAACTTTAATCGATAAATAGAAAAAAATGGGAAAATATATCACCAAAAAATTACAAACTTTTCTAAAATTAAAAATAATTTATATAAATCTCATCATTGTATGACCAATTTTGAGATTAATATATTAACTTCATCAAGTATAACCTTGCTTTGATAATTAGCTTATTACTGAGATTATATTTATTTGATAATTAGCTTATTATTGAGAATATATATTTGATAATCAGCTTATTATTGAAAATACATTTAATTGATAATTAGCCTATTATTGAGAATATATTTATTTGATAAGTAAATTATTATTGAAATATATTTATTTGATAATTAGCTTATCATTGGGAATGTATTAATTGATAATTAGCATATTATTGAGAATATATCTATTTGATAATTAGCTTATTATTGAGAATGTATTTATTTGATAATTAGCTTATTATTGAGAATGTATTTATTTGATAATTAGCTTATCATTGAGAATGTATTTATTTGATAATTAGCTTATTATGGAGAATGTATTTATTTGATAATTAGCTTATTATGGAGAATATATTTATTTGATAATTAGCTTATTATGGAGAATATATTTATTTGATTAATAGCTTATTATTGAGAATATAATTATTTGATAATTAGCTTATTATTGAGAATACATTTATTTGATAATTAGCTTATTATTAATATATTTATTTGATAATTAGCTTATTATTGAGATTATATTTATTTGACAAGCTTATTATTGAGAATATATTTATTTGATAATTAGCTTATTAATGAGAATATATTTATTTAATAATTAGCTTATTATTAAATTAACCTACCCCTAACAGACTTAAGTGTTGGTATCCCTGTCATAAAAAGGGCACTTAATATTTTTCTATCAAAAAAGAAAAAAAGGAAAAATCAAATGCCACTACACACTGCAAAAAAAAAAAAAAAAATACTTCAAATGCTGTAAAATGTATTGTACACAGCACAAAAAAAAATATCCTTTTAAACACGGCAAAAACGTTCTAAGCACTGCAAAAAAAGAAAAAAAAATGCAAAATTCTTTCTACACTGCAAAAACGCTTCTAGAAACTACGAAAAAAATCTCTTTTTCAGTCCCATGCAAAGAAGAGCCAAATTGCAGTCCAGTCTATTCCACTTCATCAGGAGATTCTTTCTTAAAAAAAGAAAAAAAAAAAAAAAGTGCAAATGTTTGATGGTGAAGTTTTTATTATTTATATTTATGCATTTATGTTATGCATATAAGTTTTTACTATTTATATTTAAGCAAATATGTTATGCATATAAGTTTTTGCTATTTATATTTATGCAAATATGTTATGCATATAATTTTTAACTATTTATATCTATACATATATGTTATGCATATAATTTTTAACTATTTATATTTATGCATAGTTTAATTCAATCTTGAATAAAAATTATGAATATCTATAATCATGCATGATATATTTACACTATACATAAATAGGGAAAGATCAAGGAGTAACAATATTACAGAAATGTAAGGAAATATGATTCATACTATGGGAGATCACTAAAAATATATTCAGATATTGATAAAGGGGAGGGGGGGAGGGAGGAGGAGGACTGCAGAAATGTACTTTAGACTATAAAAAAGGGAAATAAAATTTGTGCAAGGGGAGATCACAGAGAATATATATAAATATTAATAAAGAGGGTTGGGGCACTGCAAAAAATTGCATTTGAGACTAGCAATAAATGTGAGACTATAAACTTTATGCAGGGGGAGATCACAGTATATATATATATATATATATATATATATATATATATATATATATATATATATATATATATTTATATATAGTATATATATGCTTATATGCAGCATATATATATATATATATATAATATATATATATATATATATATATAATATATATATATATTATATACTGTATATATATAATATATATATAATATATATATATACTGTACATATATATATATATATATATATATATATATATATATGAGTGTATATATATAGTATATATATACATATATATATATATATATATATATATATATATATATATATATATATATACTGTACACACACATACACACACACACATATATATATATATATATATATATATATATATATATATATATATATATATAAACATAGTAATAAAGAGGTTTGGGGGCACACTTGAGACTAGCAAGAATTATAAGAAAATAAATATAATATCAAGGGGAAATTGCTGCGAAAAAATATCTAGATATTAATGGGGGTGGGGACATTTCTAAAAATACAGGAGGTGGGCATTCCTAAATTTCGAGGAGGGGAGGGGGGGGGGGGTTATGTCACACTTCACCATCAATCCAAGCTCTAGCTGCCAGTGCTCGCTAGCTCGCCAACTCGGCCTCAGTGCTCTCTCTAGCTGTAATTATCGGGGAAAATTTAATTTGTTTTTTTACCTTGACGGGAGCCGGTGTGGAGAACAGACACCCCGACGGGTTGAGGAGCAAATAATGGAGATAAAAAAAAAGAAAGAAAACAAAAGTAAGAAGCCAGTGAGACACAGATGAGCTAATTTACATCTCTCGTTTAATGAACGAAATTATGAAATTGGATGATTTCGTCTGGAATATGAAACAATGATTATACTAGTCAAGTCTATCACCGGGAAAAAAGATGGATGCAGAATAACACTCGTTTATCTTTTCACTTGCTTTCATTATGTCAGGTTCGGGTTATGAATAAAGTTGCGTGGAAACTGGTTAGTGTCTCAAGTTAAAAAAAAAAAAAAAAAAAAAAAAAAATCCTACTTACAAAAACTAAAATAAAAATTCCTAATTTATTTATTAGCATTTAAAATGGAACCAATTTGATGAATTTTTTAACGCTAAATTTCAGTTAAAGAGCGACTTACTGCAATTGCATTCGTAAATTTGTTATTACAGGCCCAAAATACTGTATTTTCCCCATTTACAATTTTCATTCATTTATCTTAAAAGGGAAAAATACATTTTGGCAATACTTGCAATGTTGCTAAATTGCAGTAGAATAACGATTTATTGCAATTCAATTTATAAATTGAAGATTAGAGGCACTAAATACTGTATTTTCCCATTTAAAATTTATATTTGTTTATCTTGAATGGGAAAAATACAGTATTTTCTACCTTTTCATCACAAATTTACCAATGGAATTGCAACAAACCGCTATTTTACTGCAAATGATTAAAATTGCATTGGTCCTAATCTCTAAGAGATTAACACTCAAAACTATATAAAAGGGCCCACTAATTAGTAGTTTAATGATTCGCAGAGTAATTAGCTTTAGATCATTCACCTTCGTACTCAATCTGGCATTTGTGGTGTTTATATGATATAATTTTTCTTTTCTGTTAAGCCCAATATAGTCTGAGACAATAGTAAGGGACAAAATGAAAATGTTAAAAGTATACTTTGAGATGGAAAGCAGAAATGTACAGAGGAAAGTCAAATTACTTAAGGAATAAAAGGAAGATTGGCTAATTATATGCAATGCAATGTCAATTCAGCCAAAAAAAAAAAAAAAAAAAAAAAAAAAAAAAAAAAAAAAAAAAAAAAAAAAAAAACCACACACTAACAGTACTGTTATGAATTGGGCCAAAAAAAAATAGCATGAATAATGTACAATATCCCTACATTAAGGGGTCGGTTGCCTTGATAAATGTATAAAAGAATGTAAAATTACCCAAGAAACATTAGGAAGATTGGCTATCTCTATGTAATGTCAACTGAGCAAAAAAAAAAAAAAAAAAAAAAAAAAAACAGTACAGAAAAGAATAAGAATTGTAAATCAGACGTGAGGAATGTAAAGAAGACAGTAAAATTACCTAAGGAACAAAAGGAAGATTAGCTATTTATATGTAATGTCAAATGAGCAAATAAAAAAAAGAAAATAAAAAAAACCAAAAAAACAGGACAGCTAACAGGACTGTTATGAATTAGGCAACAAATAGCATACAGAAAAGAATAAGAAATGTAATTCAGATGTGAAGATTTTTAATAACACTTGTCATGCTGTTGGCAAACCCATTTCTCTGACATTTTCATTATGCAGACCAATAATAGGAACAGGGAACTATCCCCCCCTTTAAAAAAAAAAAAAAAATAAAATAAAAAAAAAATAAAAAAAAAAATAAATTCGATTTTCCATTTCGAAACTTTCGTGAGAGGAAAAAAAAGACCAAATATCAAAAAACTGGTGCAAATCTGTAACTGAAGTCTTTGATTCCGGACAAAAAGCAAAACTGTGTCACAGACCCAAAAAATTGAAAACACAGACAAAAAACGTTCAACCCAAAGTGTATGTACGTTTTTTTTTCTTTTTTTTTTTTCTGTATAAACCCACCCTCTTAATATCTAACGATGAAGCGTTGGTTTTCTGGCCCGGTCCATTCTCCAAGGCACGAGTCTGCATTGAAGGGTTTGGTAGAGTTGAAGTGGTTAAAAAATTGAAAAGTTGCATCGAAAAGTTCAAGTGGTTAAAAGAAATGGAAAATTTGCTTTGAAATGTTTGGTAAAGTTGAAATTAAAAAGAAAGGAACATTTGCTTTCAAGTGTTTGGAAAAGTTTAACTGGTTTTGGTAAAGTTCAAATGGTTAAAAAGCAAAATGGAAAATATGAATTGAAGTGTTTGGTAAAGTTGAGCTAATTTTGATAAGATTAAATTGGTTAAAAATGGAAAATTTGCTTTGAAGTGTTTGGTAAAGTTGAACTGGTTTTGATAAGGTTAAATTAGTTAAAACGGAAAATTTGCTTTGAAGTGTTTGGTAAAGTTTAACTGGCTTTGATAAGGTTAAATTAGTTAAAACAGGGAAACTTTACTTTGAAGTGTTTGGTAAAGTTTAGCTGGCTTTGATAAGGTTAAATTGGTTTAAAAAATGGAAAATTTGCTTTGAAGTGTTTGGTAAAGTTGAACTGGTTTTGATGAGGTTAAATTGGTTAAAAATGGAAAATTTGCTTTGAAGTGTTTGGTAAAGTTGAACTGGTTTTGATAAGGTTAAATTAGTTAAAACAGGGAAAATTTGCTTTGAAGTGTTTGGTAAAGATGAAGTTTCAAAAAATGGAAAATTTGCTTTAAAGCGTTTGGTAAAGTTGCAGTTAAAACAATGAAATTTTTTTGAAGTGTTTGATAAAGTTGAAGTTTAAAAAATGGAAAATTTGCTTAGAAGTGTTTGGTAAAGTTGAAGGATTTTTTTAAAAGTTAAATTGGTTAAAAAACAAAATAGAAAATTTGTATATAAGTGTTTATGGTAAAGTTGAACTGGTTTTCATAAGATTAAATTGGTTAAAAAAATATATAAAATTTCAATGGAAGGGTTTGGTAAATTTCAATTGGTTCTGGTAAAATTGAATTGGTTACAAAACAAAATGGAAAATTTGAATTGAAGGATTTAGTAAAGTTGAACTGGTTAAAAATGGAAAAATTGTATTGAAGTTTGGTAAAATTAAATTGGTTAATTGAACAAAATATAAATTTTCCATGGAAGAGTTTGGTAAAGTTGAATTGGTAAAAAAATAAAATGGAAAATTTGCATTGAAGAGTTTGGTAAAGTTGAATTGGTTTTGGTTACGTTTATTTAGGTTTGGTAAAGTTGAGTTGGTTAAAAAACCAAATGGAAAAATTGCATTGAAGGTTTTGGCAAAGTTGAATTAGTTAAAAACAAAATGGAAATTTTCCATTGAATGGATTTGGTAAAGTCGAATGTGTTAAAAACCAATGGGATTTAAAAAAAAAAATTGTAAAGTTAAATTGGTTAAAAATGTGTAATTTGCATTGAACGGTTTGGTAAAGTTGAATTGGTTGAAAACAAAATGGAAAATTTGCATTGGAGTTTTTGGTGAAGTTGAATTGGTTAAAAAAAATTAGAAAATTTGTATTAAAGGGTTTGATAAAATTGAATTGGTTACAAAAAAAAAAGGAGAAAATTGCATTGAAGGGTTTGGTAAAATGAATTGGTTAAAAAACAAAATAAAAATTGGTTAAAAATATAATGGAAATTTTGCATTGAATGGTTTGGAAAAATTGAATTGACTACAAACAGATTTTGGTAAAGTAGAATTGGTTAAAAAAGGAAAATGAAAATATATTGAAGTGTTTGGAAAAGTTGCATTGGCTAAAAAAACAGGTTTTGGTAAAGTGTAATTGGTTAAAAAAGGAAAATGGAATTTTTTAATTGAAGTGTTTGGTAAAGTTGAATTGGCTGAAAACAGGTTTTAGTAAAGTTGAATTGGTTACAAAAGGAAAAGGAAAAACTTGTATTGAAGGGTTTGGTAAAGTGGAATTGGCTAAAATCAGCTTTTGGTAAAGTTGAATTAGTTAAAAAATCAAAATTGAAAAATATGTATTGAAGTGTTTGATAAAGTTGAATTGGCTAAATACAGGTTTTGGTAAAGTTGAACTAATTAAAAAGCAAATTGGAAAATTGCATCAAAAGGCCTGATAAAGTCGAAGTGGTTAAAAATAAAAAATAAAAAACTTGCATTGAAGGGTTTGGTAAAGTTGAATTGGTTAAAAATAAAATGGAAAATTCGAGTTAAAGTGTTTGGTAAAGTTGAATTGGCTAAAAAACAGGTTTTGGTAAAGTTGAATTGGCTAAAAAAAAAAAAAAAACAGGTTTTGGTAAAGTTGAATAGGTTAAAAAACAAATTGAAAATTTCGCATTGAAGGGTTTGGTAAGGTTGAAGTGGTTAAAAAGCAAAATAGAAAACTTGCATTAAAAGGTCTGGTAAAATTAAAGTGGTTAAAAAACTAAAAAAACAGGTTTTGGTAAAGTTGAATTGTTTAAAAATATGGGAAACTTTGCATTGAAGGGTTTGGTAAAGTCGAAGTGGTTAAAAAGCAAAATAAAAAAAACTTGCATTAAAAGGTCTGATAAAGTTAAAGTGGTTGAAAAAAAAAAAGGAAAATTTGTAAGTCTATCTATCTATCTATCTGCTCCCTGCCGTTTTACACTGAAAGAGATCATGTTATAGGATGAAGGGTGTGTGAGAAAGATGAAATTACTCAATTCATGGCACGAAATTCTACATAGTTATGGTTCAACACTAAAATAGGACATATTATAATAGGAAAGATAAGTGTGAGAGACTAAAATCTGTCACTCAACTTCAAGTGTTTAGTTTAGCTTTTAACTTATGATGATGATAATAATAATAATAATAATAATAATAATAAAAACAACAATCATTATTTATTAAATTTTTATTATTATTATTATTATTATTATTATTATTATTATTACAGTATAATAACAACAATAATAATAATAATAATAATAATAATAATAATAATAATAATAATAGTAATAAAACAACGATCATTATCATTTATTAAATCAATATTATTATTATTATTATTATTATTATTATTATTATTATTATTATACTGTAATAATAATAATAATAATAATAATAATAATAATAATAATAATAATAATAATAATCATGATCATAATAATAATCATGATCATAATAATAATAATAATAATAATATGATTTGTGAAGTTATCCAATATGAGATTTCACTTTTCCTTGCTACTATTAACACTGAAATTTGTCACATAATATTTCTTAATATAAAACACAATGATGAACACAAACAGTCGTATTTGGAGTCTTCCTTGAAATCCACTAAAAAATTATTATCATTATTCCTATCAAATCAGAAAGTTTATTA
>NC_090755.1:80971076-80981076 GCF_036898095.1 Palaemon carinicauda
TATATCGTTGCTGTCATTCACTTCACGATCTTAAGAGAATTTTGGGAAAAAGCATAAAATGTCAATATATCGTTGCTGTCATTCACTTCACGATCTTAAGAGAATTTTGGGAAAAAGCATAAAATGTCAATATATCGTTGCTGTCATTCACTTCACGATCTTAATAGCATTAATACGAACTGGATTTTCAGTGTTGGAGCGGCTTTGGAATTCCCAACTACCCGTCTATTTTGATGCAAACATTAATATTCGCTAAATCAATCAAGTCAATTTGGATTAATATGCAAACGTTGGATAGTAATATTTGCTCCCAGCTATAACCAGAATATAGTTATTCCACGGAAACTGACGTTTGATGTGCAAAGGTTATTAATACTGGTTAGAATCATAGGCTTTTATGTGTGCGCTATATCCTTTCCATACTGTAGCTTTGTGTATTTCTTACTCAGGGTAAAATTCTAACGCAAAATTATAGAGCTTTTGTGTTTATTTTGTGTGTGTGTATATATATATATATATATATATATATATATATATATATATATATATATATATATATATTCAAATAAGCCATATATAATTTTGATACATTAATGTCTGGATTCTCTTAACGACCTCGGGATCAGAGACCCTGGCGAAATCACACAAAGACAAGAGCTTGTGACCGGCCGGGAATCGAACCCTGGTCCGGCAAGCTTGTATAGACAGTGACTAAACCACTTCGTGACCAAGTGGTTTAGTCACTGTCTATACAAGCTTGCCGGACCAGGGTTCGAATCCCGGCCGGTCACAAACTCTTGTCTTTGTGTGATTTCGCCTGGCGCTCTGATCCCGAGGTCGTTAAGAGAATCCAGACATTAATGTATCAAAAATATATATGGCTTATTTGAATATGAAAAACACGTCTAAATGTTCAAAATTTATCATCTATATAGATAGATAGATAGATAGATAGATAGGTAGATAGACAGATATTTCTTTCCTGTCATGTTGAGCAGCAACCACTCGGAAACAACAAATATTCCACGAATTGCCCAAACTGCCGAGTTGTAGTTAGGAAATGGGGAGGGCGTGAAAAAGTGTTGAGTCTGTGTATATATCTATCTAAATTTAGCGATCATTTTTCACGGGTCGCGTAAACTCATCGTCTTGTTACTGTTCTTGAAATATCTTATTTAGATTGTTCATGCTTCGCTTGTAGTTTGTTTATTTCCTTGGGTCTTTTCCTCATTGGGCTATTTTTCCCCAGCTGGAGCCTTGGGCTCGTAGCATCTTGCTTTTCAAACTAGGGTTACAGCCTGGGTTGTAATAATAATAATAATAATAATAATAATAATAATAATAATAATAATAATAATAATACAAAAAGCACTACACCCAAGAGCAAATACGGACAGATTATACGTAACACGAAAGGAAGGAGGGTGAGGACTACTATAGTCCATTTCTTTTAGTGATGCATATTTGCATCGACTTGCGGCGGTGCCCTTTTAGCTCGGAAAAGTTTCCTGATCGCTGATTGGTTAGAATTATCTTGTCCAACCAATCAGTGATCCGGAAACTTTTCCGAGCTAAAAGGGCACCGCCACGAGTCGGTGCAAATATGCATCGCTAAAAGAAATGGACTCTAAGTATAGAGGACTGCGTTAACATCGAGAATAGAGCACTGGGGCAATATCTGAAAAACCAGTGAAGACGAGTGGCTCAGGAGTGCATGGGAAGAAGGACTGATAAAAGTAGACGAAGACCCAAAAATATACAGAGGCAGGATAATGACAAACAGAACAGAGGACTGGCACAACAGACTAATGCAAGGACAATACACGAGACAGACTAAAGAACTAGCCAGTGATGGCACGTGGCAATGGCTACTGAGGGGAGACCTCAAGAAGGACACTGAAGGAAGGATTACGGCGGCACTAGATCAGGCCCTAAGAACCAGATGTGTTCAAAGAACGATAGACGGATATAACGTCTCTCCCACATGTAGGAACTGCAACACAACCAGTACAAAAAGAGGCATAATTCAGTGGAAAAAGCCCTCCACTGGAGCCTGTGCAAAAAACATCAGCTAACTTGCAGTAATAAGTGGTACGAGCACCAACCTGAGGGAGTGATAGAAAACGAGCACCAACCTGAGGGAGCGATAGAAAACGGTCAGGCAAAGATCCTCTGGGACGATGGTATCAGAACAGATCGGGTGATACGCGCAAATAGACCAGATGGGACGTTGATTGACAAAATCAAGAAGAAAGTATCACTCATTGATGTCGCAGTACCATGGGACTCCAGAGTTGAAGAGAAAGAGAGGGACCATAGGACTCCAGAGTTGAAGAGAAAGAGAGGGACCATAGGACTCCAGAGTTGAAGAGAAAGAGAGGGACCATAGGACTCCAGAGTTGAAGAGAAAGAGAGGGAAAAAATGGATAAGTATCAAGACCTGAAAATAGAAATAAGAAGGATATGGAATATGCCAGTAGGAATTGTACCCATAACCATAGGAGCACTAGGCACGATCCCAAGATCTCTGAAAAGGCATCTAGAAAAACTAGAGGCCGAAGTAGCTCCAGGACTCGTGCAGATGAGTGTGATCCTAGAAACGGCGCACATAATAAGAAAAGTGATGGATTCCTAAGGGGGCAGGATGCAATGCGGAACCTACACTATAAATACCACCCAGTTGAAAAGACTGTGATAGAGGGAAAAAAAATAACAATAATAATAATAAACATCCTTTATTCCACAGTCCATTCATGACTACGTTTCCTACTGCACAAATACATCTACTATTTCCAGCCAATTTTGAATTCTCTTACAGCTCCTGTACCAACCGTGTGTCACACGATCGTACATAAATTATTTTGTATATATTATGCTTGTATCTGCGCTCTTCCCTCGCACTAAAAAGAACCTGAATAATCATGTCTCCGGTTTTCCTCTGTAACATTGTCACTTTCTCGAACATGTATTTTCCTGTTCTTTTTATTGCGAGGGAAGAGCGCAGATACAAGCATAATATATACAAAATAATTTATGTACGATCGTGTGACACACGGTTGGTACATGGCCCGTCATACTCCCTTCATAAAAAAAAACTAAAATACAGCAAAAGTTTATTCCCGCTTCGATGCCAAACACTTTATTTTCCTTTCTGTATATCCGAGTAGTCATACCCTGTCGAGAGAAGGTTACTCCGAGAGGTACACTCGGAAACTCCACAAATTGACCAAACTGATGTGTTGTAGTTAGGAAAGAGGGAGGGGGTGGGAATGGCTGAATCTGTGTGTGCATATCTATCTAGGAATTTAGATATATTTTTTGACGGGTCGAGTACACTGGTCAATCAACATACGGCGAAAGTTTTTTTCTATCAATTAAAGACTTGGTTCGAAGGTGAACACAAGCTTCACCAGCCTTTAATCAGAACTATATACATACATACATACATATATATATATATATATATATATATATATATATACACAGTATATATGTTTATAAATATATATATATAAATATGTATGTGTATATATATATATATATATATATATATATATATATATATATATATATATATATACATATATATATATATATATATATATATATATATATATATATATATATATATATATATATATATATATATAGCAAACGATGAATACTGCCAATATTGCCAATGAAAAAAAAAGCCTTCCGAGGGGAATTCAATTTCACAAAGACGAGGAACCAGAAGGATTGTTGGCACACGTCTCTCTCTCTCTCTCTCTCTCTCTCTCTCTCTCTCTCTCTCTCTCTCTCTCTCTCTCTCTCTCATGTAAAACAAAACAGACATAAGGAATCAGATGGACTGTTGGCACACGCCTCTCTCTCTCTCTCTCTCTCTCTCTCTCTCTCTCTCTCTCTCTCTCTCTCTCTCTCTCCTGGAAATGTCATTTGATAAATGTATTTGCTCTATTGAAGCTGATGGAGCCGTGTAAAGCGCTCCAAATCCCTCATCTGTGAAGGGGAACAGTGATGAGAATGGTGATGACATGACATTTCAATGATGGAAGACCTCGTTGATGATAAGGGCAATGGCTGTGCTGGTGAGGGTGATGGAGATCGGGAATTGGAGTGATATATCTCTGTTTTCTCTATCACATGTATGCATACATTCATACACAAATACATTTACAAACAACAACAAAACCAGCAACAAAAGCTGCTGTTTCTAACCCACTGCAAGATAAAAGCCACAGATATGTCCTTAGTTATGTCTGGGGTTTGGAACAACAACAACAACAAAAAATGCTGCTGTTTCTACCCCACTGCAGGACAAAGGCCTCAGATATGTCCTTAGTTATGTCTGGGGTTTGGAACAACAACAACAACAACAATAAATGATGCTGTTTCTAGCTCACTACAGGACAAAGACCACAGATATGTCCTTAGTTATGTCTGGGGTTTGGAACAACAACAACAACAACAAATGATGCTGTTTCTAACCCACTGCAAGACAAAGGCAACAGATATATATGTCTTTAGTTATGTCTGGGGTTTGGAACAACAACAACAACAACAATAAATGATGCTGTTTCTAGCTCACTACAGGACAAAGACCACAGATATGTCCTTAGTTATGTCTGGGGTTTGGAACAACAACAACAACAACAAATGATGCTGTTTCTAACCCACTGCAAGACAAAGACCACACACATGTCCTTATTCACGTCTGGGGCTCGGCCATTTTCATCAGCACGTTGGCCAGCGTGGATTGGTGTTGGTGGGAGGCTTTTGTCTGATCCCTCATAGCAAACCAACAGAGAATGGGTGGACCTGACTAGTAAGTACAGCTTTGCTGATCATGGTGATATATAAACCTTTTCGCCAAGTTAAGGTATCCCGACTCAGTATGGCTATATATATATATATATATATATATATATATATATATATATATATATATATGTATATGTATATGTATATGTATATGTATATATATATATATATATATATATATATATATATATATATTATAGTTAATAAGAGAACAATTGTAACTAAAGCATATATCTTCAACTTTAGATAATCTATATGTATCTATCTATATGTATTCACAGGATGCATTCATAATTGGATAATCATACTGTATGTATGAATACGAGCGTGTAAAATTCAACAAATACACAGAGTTGTTTGTAGGGATCAGTCTGATTTGAAATGGACAATCGCTTCTAATCGGTAAACTTTCTTTTTATTTTTAGTAATGGAGTTACGCTTGTAAGGACTCGGGGAATAAAGGTCTCTATTGCAGATGAAACTCTCTCTCTCTCTCTCTCTCTCTCTCTCTCTCTCTCTCTCTCTCTCTCTCTCTCTCTCTCTCTCTCTCTCTCTCTGAGAGAGAAAGAGAGAGAATTTTCTGGAATAAATTTCAAAATAATTCTTATCCAGGGAAATACTAAAATAAATCTTATCCGGAGCAAACTCTCTCTCTCTCTCTCTCTCTCTCTCTCTCTCTCTCTCTCTCTCTCTCTCTGAGAGAGAAAGAGAGAGAATTTTCTGGAATAAATTTCAAAATAATTCTTATCCAGGGAAATACTAAAATAAATCTTATCCGGAACAAACACTCTCTCTCTCTCTCTCTCTCTCTCTCTCTCTCTCATAAAATTTATTTTAATATTGCCCTGAATAAGAATTATTTTAAAATCTATTTCTGAAAACTTCTCTCTCTCTCTCTCTCTCTCTCTCTCTCTCTCTCTCTCTCTCTCTCTCTCTCTCTCTCTCTCTCTCTCTCTCTCTCTCTCTCTCTCATAAAATTTATTTTAATATTGCCCCGGATAAGAATTGTTTTAAATTTATTTCTGAAAACATCTCTCTCTCTCTCCCTCTCTCTCTCTCTCTCTCTCTCTCTCTCTCTCTCTCTCTCTCTCTCTCTCTCTCATAAAATTTATTTTAATATTGCCCTGGATAAGAATTATTTTAAAATTTATTTCTGAAAACTTCTCTCTCTCTCTCTCTCTCTCTCTCTCTCTCTCTCTCTCTCTCTCTCTCTCTCTCTCTCTCTCTCTCTCTCTCTCTCTCTCTCATAAAATTTACTTTAATATTGCCCTGGATAAGAATTATTTAAAAAATTTATTTCTGAAAACTTCTCTCTCTCTCTCTCTCTCTCTCTCTCTCTCTCTCTCTCTCTCTCTCTCTCTCTCTCTCTCTCTCTCTCTCTCTCTCATAAAATTTACTTTAATATTGCCCTGGATAAGAATTATTTAAAAAATTTATTTCTGAAAACTTCTCTCTCTCTCTCTCTCTCTCTCTCTCTCTCTCTCTCTCTCTCTCTCTCTCTCTCTCTCTCTCTCTCTCTGCCGTTCAGTCACATAAAACAAAGAACAATTCATTCTTTGAAAGGGACATAACATAATGTTTCTATACCAGTCCATTTCAGTTGCATCTAATGTTCAGGATATGAAACTATGTAGACAATCTTTTCTGTAATACAATCGACCATGAAACAATTCATGATGCAAAACTATATTAAAAACGAATCATGAAAACAGATTTTTTTCTTTCAAAAGAATAACAATTTTATCCTTTTGCGGAAATGACTATTTATTTAAACGAGACTAAAAGTTCAGGATGTATAAAATAAAATCTAAAGACAATTTTTGCTTAACCCTTTTACCCCCACCATAAGGTTAAATTTCGAGCACATTTTGCTATATATATATATTTTTTTTAAATTGCTCTAACAGCCTTAATTTTTGTCCTAGAGAGGTCAGGTTGGTCTCATTCTTTTGGAAAATGCCTGAAGTTTCTCAAAAAATTATCAAATATAAGTAAAAACATGTAATTAACAGTGTTTTGCAAGAACGTACCGGTACGTCCTTTGGGGTGAATTAAAGATAATACAATTTTATCCTTTGTAAAATAATTATTTTTCTCCTTTCATTGGGTAGACTCTATGTGCGTTCAGAATTTTACACATACGTCGTCGTCATCATCATCATCATCATCATCATCATCATCCTACGTTTATTGGCGTTATTGTGGCCTTATTGGTAACGTCTCTGCCTGGTGATCGCTAGACGGGGGTTCGAGTCCCGCTCAGACTCGTTAGTTCCCTTGGTCACTGGAACCTTACTATCCTTGTGAGCTAAGGATGAGGGGTTTGGGAAAGCCTATAGGTCTATCTGCTGAGTCATCAGCAGCCGTTGCCTGGCCCTCCTTGGTCCTAGCTTGGGTGGTGAAGGCGTTTGGGCGTTGATCATATGTATATATAGTCAGTCTCTAGGGCATTGTCCTACTTGATTGGGGAATGTCACTGTCCCTTGCCTCTGCCATTCATGAGTGGCCTTTAAACCTTTAAAGGGTCTCGGTTAGATTTCGCCAGTCGTCTTTATCTTGAGCTTTTAATTCAATACTTCTCCATTCATCCTCCTACTCCACGCTTCATAGTACTCAGCCATGTAGGCCTGGGTCTTCTTCTAGTACCTTGTGGGGCCCAATTGAAAGTTTGGTGGACTAATCTCTCTTGGGCTTTTTCAAGTAACTCCAACTCCGACGACTGACATGACTTGCGTAACTCTGACCGCGACTGACATGACTTAAGTCACTCTGACCGCGACTGACATGACTTGAGTCACTCTGACCGCGACTGACATGACTTGCGTCACTCTGACCGCGACTGACACTCTGACCGCGGCTGACATGACTTGCGTCACTCTGACCGCGGCTGGCATGACTTCAGTCACTCTGACCGCGGCTGACATGACTTGCGTCACTCTGACCGCGGCTGACATGACTTGAGTCACTCTGACCGCGGCTGACATGACTTGCGTCACTTTGACCGCGGCTGACATGACTTGAGTCACTCTGACCGCGACTGACATGACTTGAGTCACTCTGACCGCGGCTGACATGACTTGAGTCACTCTGACCGCGACTGACATGACTTAAGTAACTCTGACCACTCTGACCGCGACTGACATAACTTGAGTAACTCTGACCGCGACTGACATGACTTAAGTATCTCTGACCGCGACTGACATAACTTGAGTAACTCTGACCGCGACTGACATGACTGACATGACTTAAGTAACTCTGACCGCGACTGACATGACTTGAGTAACTCTGACCGTGACTGACATGACTTATGACTCGGACTGACATGACTTAAGTCACTCTGACCGCGGCTGACATGACTTGAGTAACTCTGACCGCGACTGACATGACTTGAGTAACTTTGACCGTGACTGACATAACTTGAGTAACTCTGACCCCGACTGACATGACTGACATGACTTAAGTAACTCTGACCGCGGCTGACATGACTTGAGTAACTCTGACCGCGACTGACATGACTTGAGTAACTCTGACCGTGACTGACATAACTTGAGTAACTCTGACCCCGACTGACATGACTGACATGACTTAAGTAACTCTGACCGCGACTGATATGACTTGAGTAACTCTGACCGCGACTGACATGACTGACATGACTTGAGTAACTCAAACCACGACTGATATGACTTGAACAACTCTGACCGTGACTGACATGACTTATGACTCGGACTGACATGACTTAAGTAACTCTGACCGCGACTGACATGACCTATGACTCGGACTGACATGACTCGGACTGACATGACTTGAGAAAACTGACCGCGACTGACATGACTTAAGTAACTCTGACTCGGACTGACATTTTTTGGTCATGTCATGAGGAGAAAAGATGAACGTGTATGTAAAAGGGTTATGATCATGTAGTTGGAGAGCAGAATAAGGAAGGAAAGGCCAAAGTTCAGATAGAAGATAAATTATGGAATGACATGAAAGAAAAGTGTCTAAGAGAACAAGATGTAAGGACAGAGGAAGATGGAGATGGATGACTAGAAATAGCGACCACATATAGAAAAGAGAAAAACTGAAGAAGATGAAGAGGAAGAAGAAGAAGAAGAAGAGTACACCCTAAGGCTCATTATTATTATTATTATTATTATTATTATTATTATTATTATTATTATTATTAAATGCTAAGCTACAACCCTAGTTGGAAAAGCAGGATGCTATAAGCCCAGGGGCCGCAACACGGAAAATAGCCCAGTGAGGAAAGGAAATAAGGAAAAATAAAATATTTTAAGATAGTAACAATATTAAAATAAATATTTCCTATTTAAACTATAAAAAACTTTAACAAAACAAGGGGATGAGAAACTAGATAGAAAAGTGTGCACGAGTATACCCTCAAGCAAGGGAACTCTAACCCAAAGCAGGTACGGACCATGGTACAGAGGCTATGGCACTACCCAAGAATAGAGAACAATGGTTTGATTTTGGAGTGCCCTTCTCCTAGAAGAGCTGCTGACCATAGCTAAAGAGTCTCTTCTACCCTTACCAAGAGGAAAGTGGCCACTGAACAGTTACAGTGCAGTAGTTAACCCCTTAAGTGAAGAAGAATTGTTTGGCAATCTCAGTGTTGTCAGGTGTATAAGGACAGAGGAGAATCTGTAAAGAATGGGCCAGTAAACAGAGAGAAGGGTCCTGGCCAGTCAAAGGACCCCATAACTCACTAGCGGTAGTATCTCAACGGGCAGCTGGTGCCCAGGCCAACCTACTATCTTCGTTGTGTTAATGTGTTGTTATACTTTGTACTTTCTGAACCGTGGTAATGTTTTTGGATATATATATATATATATATATATATATATATATATATATATATATAAATATATATATATATATATATATTTATATATATATATATTTATATATATATATATATATATATATATATATATATATATATATATATATATATATATATATATATCAGAAGTTATGCACATTTAAACATCAATTTTTCCGTTTGTCAATTTCTTTCAGAAATAAACATGATTAGCGACAGTATTATTATTCCTTTCCTTGTTATCAATTTCTATTCTCCTGGTCAATACATCATTAAAAGAACCCCTTTTTAGTTTTAAAAGAACCCTATTTACTTTTAAAAGAACCCCTATTTAGTTTT
>NC_090755.1:80993576-81003576 GCF_036898095.1 Palaemon carinicauda
GCCAAACCCTAGACACAAATTGACATGTCTGAGGCCTCTGTCCTGCAGTGGACTATATACGGCTGCATTTAAGGTTGTTGTTGTTGTTAGTATTAACCACTATTTTATGCAGTATTTACAAACAGATATGAGTAAAATCGTTTTAAAACAGAATGTCGAAAGAGTACAGTCTACGGTCTACTTGAAGCTACTTCTGGATTACTATTTCCTAGAGTGCCATCTATAATTCCACACATGGAGTCTTACTCCCTAGAGTACCAACTCATAGAGTCCCACTTCAAAGAATACCCAGAATTGGATGTAGAGCTTTTGATAAACAAAATGAGACTATGAAAAGTAAAATGCCATTTTCTCTAAAAAAAGAAAAGTATTTAGTCAGATGGTCCTACCAGTATCAACTTATGCAAAAGATACCTGATGCCTTACCAAAGCCTTAGACCATAAGCTAGTTACCACTCCAAGGGCTATGGAGAGTATTAGAAAATAAAAAATAAAAAAAATATATGGATACGAGAGCAAACTAAAGTAGAGGATATTCTAACATGTAAGAAGAAGAAATAGACATTGACAGGACTTATAATGAGAATGACAGATAATAGACGGATATTTAATATAACAGAATGTGCCTCTAGATATTGCAAAAGAAGCATCGGAAGGATTGATTAGCAAGCTAAGAAAATTTGCAATTACAGACTAGCATATAAAGACCATAAACAGATGTGTGTGGAAGGACATGTCTAAGGCCTTTGTACTGCAGTCGATTAGTAACGGTTGATGATGATGATGATATATATATATATATATATATATATATATATATATATATATATATATATATATATATATATATATATATATACTGTATATATATATATATATATATATATATATATATATATATATATATATATATATATGTTGCACATTTAGACGTGTGTTTCATATCCAAATAAGGCATATATTTTTTATACATTAATGTCTGGATTCTCTTACCGACCTCAGGATCAGAACCCCAGGCGAAACCACTCAAAGACAATAGCTTCTGACTGGTCTGGAATCGAACTTGTATCAACAGTGACATACCACTTGGCCACAAAGAGGTATTATTTTACTTTTCAGTTAAAACGTCAGGTTAATGTATTCTTTGATGACGCCTTGCGCCGTTCCTGGGGATTAGCTGTACTTTGTACCAACCGTGTGTCACACGATCGTATATAGTTCATTTTGTGTATATATTATGCTTGTATCTTCGCTCTTCCCTCGCACTAAAAAGAACCAGAATAAACATGTCTGCTTTTCTCCTCTGTAACAGTGTCTGTTTTAGAACATGAAATTTCTTCTTGCTTTGAGCTTTTACATAAAAAGGAGAGTGTTCTATAATAAATTTACTCAGTTGCTTTCATACTGTCTTTGAGTCACAACCTTCTCTCGGCTCGTCACATTGGTGACCCCGGAGTGACCTTGGCAAAACACTTGATGTTGTCGTGCTTTCACTGTGTTCAAAGAAAGGGGTGCTTTGGATTACCTTGTTAACACCATCTGTTGGCTCAACAAAATTCCCTGTAGAGTTTCCAATTTGGGTTCACTTATTACTATAGTCCATTTCTTTTAGCGAGGCGTATTTGCACCGACTCGCAGCGGTGCCCTTTTAGCTGGGAAAAGTTTCCTGATCGCTGATTGGTTGGACAAGATAATTCTAACCAATCAGCGATCAGGAAACTTTTCCGAGCTAAAAGGGCACCGCTGCGAGTCGGTGCAAATCTGCCTCGCTAAAAAGAAATGTACTATAGATTAATCCGCTAATAAGGGAGTACGCTGCAATTGAAATGGTTAATATTGTGAAGTACTTCAAGTTTGTAGAGTAGCTGTAGCCACCTACGTTACGTGAAGTGCAGTGTTTCTTATATACTAATTTGTTTTAATATTCTAAATCAGTGGTTCCCAACCTGGGGGAAATTTCCTCCTGGGGGGAAATTTGAAGCTACCAAGAGGGAAATAATTACACTACCTACTAACTAAAAAAATATCAGATGTATTTTATCATGTCTGAGAGAGAGAGAGAGAGAGAGAGAGAGAGAGAGAGAGAGAGAGAGAGAGAGAGAGAGATACACTGGTGCACAAGAAGCAGCCTCAACCTTCTCACTTACTCAATTTTGAAGTAGAAAAATAAACAGAAGTCCTTTTATTTTGCCACTAGCCGATCTCTATGGATATGGGGTTAGTTGCTACTAACCGCTCTCTATCCATTTTACTCTGTAACAATTTGTTTATCAGTATATTTGTATAATGGAAAAATAAATTAGTAAGTCGTCACAGTGTGTTTCAACTACTGTTTCCCTCTTACACATGAAGGGGGAAATCTGGAGGGTTGCACTGGGTGCAGGGGGAAATGACAGGAAAAAGGTTGGGAACCACTGTTCTAAATATTATCGAGTCATCTTAATCTAAATTCACAGAAGACTCCGAGTCTCAGATTTGGAATACCCACGTTTCAAAGACAGATTTAATTAAATAGACAAAAAAGGTTTTTACACCAGGGATGATTTTTCCAAAGGTAGCTGGCGGGAGTATGCGTTAATTATGAGTTGGGCGTTGATTAAAAAGAGGGTAAAAAACCGGGAACAGTAACTTCATCACACTAATTAACTAAGATTTCATTCATTTTTCCTCCTGGATGCATTTTACATTTTACTTTTATTTTTTTCTTCTCGAGAGATAAGGAGAACTCCAGACAGTGTTGCCATTTCAGTTCACTGTAATTAATTAATATATTTACCCGTCAAATATAAATATTTAGATATTTATGCAGAGACACGTAACGTCATTGACTGGTGATTGCCAGACTGGGGTTCGAGCCACGCTCAAACTCCTTAGTTCCTTTGGTCGCTGCAATCTCACCATCCTTGTGAGCTAAGGATGGGGAATTTGGGAGAACCTATAGGTCTACCTGCTGAGTCATCAGCAGCCTTTGCCTGGCCCTCCTTGGTCTTGGCTTGTGGAGTGGGGGCTCGGCCGCTGATCATATGTATATATGGCCAGTCTCTAAGGCATTGTCCTGCTTGATAGGGCAATGTCAATGTCCCTTGCCTCTGCCATTCATGAGCGGCCTTTAAACCTTTAAACCCGTCCCCCTTTCCTAACTACAACCCGGCAGTTTGGGCAATTTGTGGGAGATTGTGGTTTCCGAGTGCACCTCTCGGGGTAACCCCCTCTCACTAGGGTGTAACTACTAACTCTCCCTACTACCTGAGGGACGAGGAGAGACCGAATAGTTATACGTCTAGCAATACCGCTCAGCGGGATATGAATATATATATATATATATATATATATATATATATATATATATATATATATATATGTATGTATATATATATATTGGAGAGGGCGCATCAGGCAACCGACCCTTTAACGTAGGGATAAAGGTGGGAAAGAATAAGAGTTATTACGTTTAATTAGGACTATTTTACCCTTCCTTTCTCCCCCTCTTGAACGTTATTTATTTATTTCCTTACTTCCTTTCCTCACTGGGCTATTTTTCCATGTTGGAGCCCTTAGGTTCATATCATCTAGCTTTACCAGCTAAGGTTGTAGCTTAGCTAATAATAATAATAATAATAATAATAATAATATATACATTAGTGAGAGAGAGTACTGAATCAAGATCCATTTTATAAAGCGAACTTTGACCTCTCTAAACAATTAATAGATTGACGCACTATCCACTAAAAATATCACTTCGAATAACGTTTATTCCAAAGTTTTCTTCAAAGATTTCCAACACTGTTTAAAAATAGAATATTTACCTAAAACATTGTTGATGCTAGTCTTAAATGCATAGCTGTAGGGAGATTGATTGATTGATTTGACGTTTTCTGGCATCATTCTAAGGTCATTGACGTCGATATCATTTATTATAAATAAAGAATAAGAGAATATTCAATTAAAACCATAAAAGCAAAGATGTAATTTTAAGAGTTAAATAGCTTTCAGAAGATCTGCTTCTGAAGTTAAGTTAAAAATACGGCTGGCATGGTAAGACACATCATGTCCAAGAATCTTGGCAAGGATGAACCTGCCATCCTCACTTCCAGCCTCAAACAGAAAACACCTGCTTCTGAAGTAAAGTTAAAAATACAGCTGGCATGGTAAGACACATCATGTACAAGAATCTTGGCAAGGAGGAACCTGCCATCCTCCCTTCCAGCCTCAAACGGAAAAGACCTGCTTCTGAAAACTAAAAACACCGCTAGCATGGTAAGACACATCATGTACAAGAATCTTGGCAAGGATGAACCTGTCATCCTCACTTCGAGCCTCAAAGATATCTATTTCTTTCACTAAGCATCTGGAATCCTGTCCTCACTTCGAGCCTCAAAGATATCTATTTCTTTCACTAAGCATCTGGAATCCTGTCCTCACTTCGAGCCTCAAAGATATCTATTTCTTTCACTAAACATCTCGAATCCTGTCCTCACTTCGAGCCTCAAAGATATCTATTTCTTTCACTAAGCATCTGGAATCCTGTCCTCACTTCGAGCCTCAAAGATATCTATTTCTTTCACTAAGCATCTGGAATCCTGTCCTCACTTCGAGCCTCAAAGATATCTATTTCTTTCACTAAGCATCTGGAATCCTGTCCTCACTTCGAGCCTCAAAGATATCTATTTCTTTCACTAAGCATCTGGAATCCTGTCCTCACTTCGAGCCTCAAAGATATCTATTTCTTTCACTAAGCATCTGGAATCCTGTCCTCACTTCGAGCCTCAAAGATATCTATTTCTTTCACTAAACATCTGGAATCCTGTCCTCACTTCGAGCCTCAAAGATATCTATTTCTTTCACTAAGCATCTGGAATCCTGTCCTCACTTCGAGACTCAAAGATATCTATTTCTTTCACTAAGCATCTGGAATCCTGTCCTCACTTCGAGCCTCAAAGATATCTATTTCTTTCACTAAGCATCTGGAATCCTGTCCTCACTTCGAGCCTCAAAGATATCTATTTCTTTCACTAAACATCTGGAATCCTGTTGGTGATGTAAGTACAAACGCATTACCTGGGGAAGCGAAGGCTCATCAACGCTTTACAAATGGCTTTCAGCAAGATTGTGTACAGGCGAGTCCGTGGGGAAATTAACAAATGTCCTCGTACTTACAGTACAATTTACTACTCATGGGTGTGCCAGGTTTCAGGTGTTCTTCAGAGAAATGGGTTGTGGTGGCCGATGTGGTAACGTCCCTGAATGGTGAACGCCAGATTGGGGTTCCAGTCCCGCTCAAACTCTTTAGTTTCTTTGGTCGCTGCAACCTCACCATCCTTGTGAGCTAATGATATGGGGTTTGTGGGAGCCTATATGTCTACCTATTGAGTTATCAGCAACCATTGCCTGCCCCTCCATGGTCCTAGCTTGGCTGGAGAGGGGGGATTGGACAATGATTACATGATATGATCAGTCTCTAGGGCATTGTCCTGGTATTGTGACGGTGCTGAGAGAAGGTTGTGACTCAAAGACAGTATGAAAGCAACTGAGTGAGTTTATTATAGAACACTCTCCTTTATATACAAAAGCTCAAGGCAACAGGAAATTTCATGTTCAAATTCAACACAGTTACCATTGAGAAAAACAGACATGTTTCTTTAGGTTCTTTTTAGTGCGAGGGGAGAGCGAAGATACAAGCACAAAATGAACTATGTACGATCGTGTAACACACGGTTGGTACAGTATCTAGGGCAATGTCACTGTCCCTTGCCTCTGCCATTCATGAACATCCTTTAAACCTTTAAAAAGGAGGAAGAGAAATCCGGAGTTTGGCAGACAAAGAATTTCACTGAACCTTGCATGCCAAAAATTGTGAAGCGGGTCCTGAGTAAATGTCGCTCTTTGTCGCAATTGTTATCGAAAATTGTAATCACTCCAACATTGTCCTTCTCTTTGATGCTGCTTGATGAAATTCGGATCTCAAGTCTTTTATATATTTGCTTTTGTAATCTGAATAGGCTGAGTATTTGGTGCATATCATACACTTGCATTGGGAGTTGGGAACATGAACACCGGCTGATTGTGTATGCTACAACTGCTCGCAATAATAGTTAAACGTTTGTGTTGGAAGTGAATCATAAATCAAATATGTTGCAGTTCTGCTGTATGTTAATGTCTGCAGAGTAATCACTAGATATGAGTTTATCATTTTAGGAAATTCTCCACTGCATCTAAATTACAGGTGATAGGAGTGTCACGACTGAGATGGTTTGGACATGTGATGAGGATGGATGGTGGGGAGGGAGTGAGCAGGGCTTGGGAGGGACCTGGTAAGGGAGGAAGATCGACAGGGAGGCAGAGAATTAGATGACGGGATACGGTGAAGGATGATATGGAGAGAGGAGGTTTGGTGGAAGAGGATGCCTTTGATAGAAGACCTGTTCTCAGCCGTATTTCAGTAAAATATAGGCTACTGTAATTCTACCATACTTTTTTATTATTTTTTAGGGGTTGGTGACCGTAATATCACTGCTTTACGTCAAAATATCCGTTTCTAAAACGGTAAATGTATGACAACATTTATGCCAAGATTTTTACCGTGTTTTTACGGGAAATTTTCAAGTTTAGCTAAAATAATACTGCCAAATCTGATGTCTATAACTCTCTTTTACATCATTTGTAAATTGTTTTTCTATCATGTATAAATGTTTCGAGAGAAATTACATTTTATCAAATATTCTTCATTAGATGTTTAAAGGCCCTTCAAGAGTGGCCGAGGAAAGGGACCAATATTCTTTATTAAAGGTTTAAAGGACACTCATGAGTGGCCGAGGAAAGGGACCAATATTCTTCATTAAAGGTTTAAAGGCCACTCATGAGTGGCAGAGGCAAGGGGTAAAGGAATTGCCCTAGGTGGACAATGTCATAGAGACTGACCATATATACGTATGATCAAGACTCAAGCCCCCTCTGAAACCAAGCTAGGACCAGGGAGGGCTAGGCAATGGCTCCCCAAGGTTGAGGAGGTTGCAGACACTACTAGATACTATCTAGTTTGAGCAGGGTTCGAACCCCACTCCGGTAGATCACCAGGCAGGGACATTTCCAATAGGCCACCACAACCTTAGATGCTTATTTTGGAGCCTTTGTAGTTTATGGGGACACGCCGAGAAAAATGGACAACAACTAACCCAAACTTCCCCCCCTATCCTGACCTATAAGCAGTGTCCTTACCTTCCTAATGACCTAACGGGGGGGGGGGGGCGCTAACGTCCCCCTGCGACCCTCCAACCACTGTTCCTATCATACAAACCCCACAAACCCAACCTAACCGAACCTAGTAGTTCCCAGGTCACAACCCCTTCTTGGGCTGAACTTAGAAAATATAGAATAACTTCATATTATGGTATATCGGATCATAGTAAAGCACATCTACCCCATAAGGAAAAACGATTGGGCTAGTAATAAGAAAGATATCGACCTGTCCCGATAAACTACATTCACCCCCTTATTTTCTGCACATAAGACAAATATGTATGCGATGCTAAGTGGATGAAAACCAACCAAACAGTAAATCCGTTTGCAAGGATAATCCTTTAATTAGGGATTTTAATAATTCGTTAAAAAGTTAGGCCTATATTTAAAGCACTGGTTCTAATTTCAGTTTTCTCAGGCATATAAAAAAAGGACTTTTATAAGAACAAGTTCTGAATTAAGATATTCAAAATACTGTTACTATAGTCTATTTCTTTTAGCGATGCATATTTGCACCGACTCGCAGCAGTGCCCTTTTAGCTCTGAAAAGTTTCCTGATCGCTGATTGGTTGGACGAGATAATTCTAACCAATCAGCGATCAGGAAACTTTTCCGAGCTAAAAGGGCAACGCCGCGAGTCGGTGCAAATCTGCCTCGCTAAAAGAAATGGACTATAGTTACAAATATTTCCCTGACCCCATAAAGTATTTACAAATCACTGACCTCAGTGCCAAAAATCTTCTCAAAATTGACAAAAACAACAACAACAAAAACAATAATTGTTGGCGTTTCTATTCCATTGCAGGGCAAATGTCTCAGACATGTCCTTATTCATGTCTGGGGTTTGGCCAGTTTTCACCAACACGTTGGCCACTGCGGATTAGAGATGGTGGGAAATTTTCGTCTCATTTCTTACCGCAAACCAACCTAGTATGGGTGGCCCAGACTAATACAGCTTTGCTGATCATGGCGACACGCAAACCATTTCACCACATTAAGGTATTCCTATAAACCAAGAACTCTCATTTCAGACATTTCCTCAGAATGCATAAAGTAATTCAAAATCACTTTCCCATATTCAATTGACTGATTGATTTTGTTTTCTGGCATCCTGACATCGAACGTCATTGACGCCGATATCGTTTGGTAGACATAAAACAATTTAAAATCGTAAAAGTCCTTTTCAAAGTTAAATAGCTTTCAGAAGACCTGCTTCTGCAATAAATCTAAAAATACTGGTAGCATAGTACAACACAGCCTGCATACCATTTGTTATACATAAAACAATTTAAAATCCTGAAAGCGAAGTCCTTTTCAAAGTTAAATAGCTTTCAGAAGACCTGCTTCTGCAATAAATCTAAAAATACTGCTAGCATAGTGCAACACAGCCTGCATACCATTTGTTATACATTAAAACAATTTAAAAACGTAAAAGCGAAGTCCTCTTTAAAGTTAAATAGCTTTCAGGAGATCTGCTTCTGCAATAAATCTAAAAATACTGCTAGCATAGTTCAACACAGCCTGCATACCATTTGTTATACATAAAACAATTTGAAATCCTGAAAGCTAAGTTCTTTTCAAAGTTAAATAGCTTTCAGGAGACCTGCTTCTGCAATAAATTTAAAAATACTGCTAGCATAGTATAACGCAGCCTGCATATCATTTGTTATACATGAAACAATTTAAAATCCTGAAAGCGATGTCCTTTTCAAAGTTAAATAGCTTTCAGAACACCTGCTTCTGAAATAAATCTAAAATTATTGCTATACCGCTAGCATAGTACGATACATCCTGCCCAAGAATCTTGCCAAGGATGAACTTGCCATCCACTCCCAGCTCCTCGAAAATGATCTACTTCTCAAGATGCCAAAAGCGGGACACATGGACAACAAAAGCGAGAACTCTAAATATGTAAGAATAAAATGCTTCATTTTATAAAATTTTTAGAATTCATAAGAAATTATATTTAACGAGTTTAGAGCACTGGTGTGTTTGTTTGTTTGTTCGTTCAAAAAAGAGAGAGAGAGAGAGAGAGAGAGAGAGAGAGAGAGAGAGAGAGAGAGAGAGAGAGAGAGAGAGAGAGAGTATAAAAAAAATTTACAGTCTCTTATAAGATTGACTATCAAACCGAAATTCTATGGATAGGAATCTTTATATTACTAGTTCTTAATATGAATCTTTATATTAATAGTTTGTAATACGAATCTTTATATTACTAGTTCTTAATATGAATCTTTATATTACTAGTTCGTAATACGAATCTTAATATTACTAGTTCTTAATATGAATCTTTATATTACTAGTTTGTAATACGAATCTTTATATTGCTAGTTCTTAATAGGAATCTTTATATTACTAGATTGCAATAGGAATCATTATATTAATAGTTCTTAATATGAATCTTTATATTACTAGTTTGTACTAGCAATCTTTATATTACTAGTTCGTAATAAGAATCATTATATTACAAGTCCATGACATAAATCTTTATATTACTAGTTCAAAATAGGAATCTTTATATTACTAGATCGCAATAGGAATCATTATACTATTAGTTTGTCATAGGAGTCTTTATATTTCTGGTTCTTAATACAAATCTTCATATAACAAGATTGTAATACGAATAATTATATTTTTAGTTCGTAATAAGAATCATTATATTATCAGTTCGTAATATGAATCATTATACTACTAGTTTGTAAAGGGAATCTTTATATTACTAGTTCGTAATATGAATCATTATATTACTAGATCTTTACATTAT
>NC_090755.1:81016076-81018576 GCF_036898095.1 Palaemon carinicauda
GAGGTCAGGCGTATTACGTCACAGAGGTCAGGCATATTACGTCACATAGGTCAGGCGTATTACGTCACAGAGGTCAGACATACTATGTCACAGAGGTCAGGCGTATTAAGTCACAGAAGTCAGGCGTATTACGTCACAAAAGGCAGACATATTAAGTCACAGAGGTCAGGCATATTACGTCACAGAGGTCAAGTGTATTAAGTCACAGAGGTCAGGTGTATTACGTCACAGAGGTCAGACGTACTAAGTCACAGAGGTCAGGCATATTAAGTCACAGAGCTCTGGCGTATTACGGCACAGAGGTCAGGCGTATTAAGTAACAGAGGTCAGACATATTACGTCACAGAGGTCAGGCGTATTAAGTCACAGAGGTCAGGCGTATTACGTCACAAAAGGCAGACGTACTAAGTCACAGAGGTCAGGCATATTACGTCACAGAGGTCAAGTGTTTTAGTCACAGAGGTCAGGCGTATTACGTCACAGAGGTCAGACGTACTAAGTCACAGAGGTCAGTCGTATTATGTCACAGAGTTCAGACATATTAAGTCACAGAGGTCAGGCATATTAAGTCACAGAGGTCAGGCATATTACGTCACAGAGGTCAGGGGTATTATGTCACAGAGTTCAGACATATTAAGTCACATAGGTCAGGCATATTACGTCACAGAGGTCAGGCGTATTAAGTCACAGAGGTCAGGCATATTACATCACAGAGGTCAGGTGTATTAAGTCACAGAGGTCAGGCGTATTACGTCACAGAGGTCAGACATACTAAGTCACAGAGGTAAGGCGTATTACGTCACAGAAGTCAGGCGTATGGCGTTCCAACACTGCAGTCTAGACTCTTATAGATTATGTCTCTATTATTAACCAGAGTGATTGTTAAAGCTCGCTTTACACAGGCGGATTTTCTCCGTACGGAAATATTTCCGCTCGTTAGCCAGCATGTCTTCACACTAGCGGATTTTCCCGAGCGGCCTCGTAGTTTCTAAAAGCCACTTCAGTGGAACCACGCGGGTTAGCAGTGCAACCTGGCTAGTTAATCACTGCCGCTCGGAAATTTTTCCGAGCGGACAGTGCGTGAAGGGCCTCATTGATCTTCACTGATTTTTAATCCGCGCGGCATCAATCCACTTGTGTGAAGCCAGCTGGTTTGAGAGGTATTCCTGGACTGATAGAACACCAATAGTTTCACAATCCAATTCGTGATAGATCACTTATTGTCGGAAAAAAAAATCACAAAAAGAATAAACTGTGTTATAAGTTTATGCTTTGTGTAATGGCATTAACAAAGAATAAATTCCGAATATCAACTGATTATTGGAGTTCCTATTTATAAAAGTATGGTGGAAGAGGATCACAACTATTTGTGTTAAATATTTGATAAAATGAGAAACAATTATGGCAATTTCATGTAACAACATTAAAACAATAGGCCTACTGATACAAGTCTTTTTATGGTATATATAAGAAATATCTGTTTTGATGTTACTGTTCTCAAAATATCTCAATTGTTCATTATTTCTCAGATCATTTATTTATTTCCTTATTTTCTTTCCTCACTGGGCTATTTTTCCTTGTTAGACCCCTTGGGCTAAAATAATCTTGCTTTTCCAAGTAGGGTTGTAGCTTAGCTAGCAGTAACAATAATAATAATAATAATAATAATAATAACAATAATATTAATGTTAATAATAATAATAACAATATTAATGTTAATAATTATAATAACAATAATAATAATAATAAAAATAAAAATAATAATAATAATAATAAAAAAAATAATAATAATAATAATCAACCCCACGTAGCCTATAAGGTTTGGCCAGTATTCATCACAACGCTGGCCAGTGAGGATTGGTGATGGTGGGATACTTTAGTTTCATCGCTCACAGCAAACCAACCTAGTATGGGTGGCCCTGACTAATACAGCTTTTCTGATCATGGCGATACGCAAACCTTTTCAACACGTCAAGGTATCGCCACAAAGAGAGGGATAGAAGAGAAAGAACAGTTATAATAACTATTATGAATATTACATCAATAACTATCATTTTATTAATAACTATCATGAATATTATTGATACTTATCATGGATATTATCATCAATAACTATCATATTATTAATAACTATCATGAATATTATTAATACTTATCATGAATATTATCATCAATAACTATCATCTTATTAATAACTATCATGAATATTATTATTAATACTTATCATGAATATTATAATCAATAACTATCATATTATCAATAACTATCATGAATATTATTAATACTTATCATGATTATCATCAATAACTATCAAATTATCAATAATTATCATGAATATTATTAATACCTATAATGGATATTATTATCAATAACTATCATAAATATCAATACCTATCATGAATATTATCGATAACTATCATATTATTATCAATAACAATCATATTATGAATAACTATCATGGATATTATCATCAACAGCTATCATATTATTAATGCCTATC
>NC_090755.1:81023576-81058576 GCF_036898095.1 Palaemon carinicauda
TTTCAATGTTTTTCTACAATTTTCAGGTCAAGCTGTAAGCTATTTTCTTTTTCGGAATTAAGTTTTATTGAGTAATTCACCCTTTAGAAAAAAACAATGAAAACAAAAGCACTCGGGAAAAAAACAATAAAAACTAAAATAATAAAGAAAAACCAGTAAAACGAAAGTAATTGGGAAAAAACAGTAAAAACTAAAATAATTAAGAAAAAACAGTAAAAATTAAACTGAGAAAAAACAGTAAAAACTAAAATAATTAAGAAAAAACTGTAAAGACTAAAATAAATACGGTCACCAACCCGTAAAAGAAAATAGCATAGTAAGGTAAAAATTACGGCCGCCTGTATTTTATTGAAATACGGCTGAGAACAGCACATTTTTACGGAGAATTCCCAATTAAAATTATGATTTTTTTTTTTAGTGTAGACTGAAAAAAACTATTTCATTTACTGGACTTATACAAATAAAACTGCTTAAATCCAGCGTTTTCAAAGACTTTTTTAGAGGATCAAACAATGATAATGTGTGCCTCTTTTAATCTTTATAAAATTTGAAAAAATTTACGATGTAAAGGCCCGGTCACACCGCCCGAACGTTGCTGGAGCGTTCCTTGAACGGTAGGGAGGTGGACCAAACCCTCAAAAATTTAATTTAACGTTTTTACGTTCGGTCTTTATTAGGCTGCTGAACGTAGCAAATCTATATTTCCTGAGTTTTCTTACACCTCTGTTATGGAAGTTGCTAATTTATGCAATAAGGGTATTGGTATACACGATGTCAAAAAGTTTGTCGCTTTTTTTTTCTTTTTAATTAACTTAAAAAAAACCGTAATTTTAATTAAGATACAGCGACCGTAATTTTTACCCTACTTTGTTATTATCTTTTACACGTTGGTGACTGTAATATCACTCCGCTACGCTTTTCGACATCCTGTATACCAATACCCGTATTGCATAAATCAGCAACCTCCATAATAGAGGTGTAAGAAAACTCAGGAAATATGCGAGGATTTGCTACGTTCAGCAGCCTAATAAAGACTGAACGTAAAAACGTTAAATTAAATTTTCGAGGGTTTGGTCCACCTCCCTACCGTTCAAGGAACGCTCCAGCAACGTTCGGGCGGTGTGACCGGGCCTTAAGAGGAATAAAATTGCACTACGCAAATCAATAATTCATATCATAAATATTCTGTAAGTTGGGTAAAAAATGCTTATGAAATGGTGTAAAGGACACTTAAAAAAAAACGTAGTTTTAATCGGAAATTCTCCGTAAAAATACATTGTTCTCAGTCGTATTTCAGTAAAACACAGGCGACTGTAATAATACCCTACTTTGTTATTATATTTCACGGGTTGGTGACCGTAATATCACTCCATAATTAACGTCAATATATCCGTTTTTAAACCGGTAAATGCCTGGCAACATTTATCCCAGGATTCTTGCCGTTTTTTACGGCTATTTTTTAGGTGTAGTTTAACAACCTCTCTAAAACTGTTTGGCTCCAATTTCCAAATACCTTTAAAAAAAAAAAAAGAAAAAAAAAGCGCCTCACTGTGTGACTCCGAGGAGAAACTAAGGCTCGCTTCACACGAGCGGATATTTTTCCGTCCGGAAATATTTCTGTTCGTTCGGAGCCGTGTCTTCACAAGAGGAAAGTTTCCCCGAGCAGCCTCGTAGTTTCCATAATGGTATAAAAGACTAGGACAACAACAAAAACAACAAGAAAACAACAACAAAACAGAAAGGAAATTGATAGGGAAATCGAATGGGTATGTAAGAGTTCGCCGAAAAGTAACTGAACATCGCTAGGACATTTTTTTGGAGGCCAATATCGGCTTACCCCTGTTCCAAAAAACAGTTAAAAGCTTGTGAACGGAATAGTGCCACTCCCAAAAATATAAAATGAATATTCTCGTGCAACACGATATTCTAAATATTTGCATATTGTAATTTTTGGTATAAATCGGTGTATATAAACTAGGGGGATCAATGTGGTGGATTTTGGGCATATCTGTGTACCAGAGTTTATGATATGAGAATTCCTTTACACAGCTTTTTAGGAAAATGCATTGCTCATTATGTTATGACTGGTTGATTTAATAACCAAGTGTTGATATCAATATCGTTAAGATTTTAACGGGGGCATTAAATTACGTTCTTAAGACTCGCTTCACACGAGTGGATTTATACCATGCAGATTAGAAATAAATTAAGATTAATGAGGCCCTTCATATGCAATCCGCTCGGAAAAATTCCCGAGCGGTAGTGAAGAACAAACCACGTGCACTGCCAACCCGCGCGGTTCCAGTGTAGAGGCTTAAGCTGGAATCACACAAGGCTTTGTTCCCCAGCAGCAAACCATTGCTACCCAAAATAGAAAGGTTGCGAGTTCGTTGCTTGAGATATTGGGAAGCAGCGAGCACAAACCGAGAGCATGAAGTCAGATATAAACACACAAGATGGCGGCTACAAATAGGATGTGCTCTTGCTTGGCAATCTTGGGTCCAACAAGCCTCAGGAGATAATAAAAATCTGCTTTGTTTATCCTGTGGTGGTTGTAGAATTCTGGGCGCCATGATATCAGCTGATCAGCTTCGTTTAACTTTTTCCTATTTGCTCCTCGAACTGCGAAATCGTAGTGTGACGCTACTACACTTTCGCTCGCTATCATCGGCTGGAGGTTGGCGAAAACGTCGAGCAAGAAATGACTAGTGTGACTCCAACAATATGGAAATTACGAGGCCACTCGGGGAAAATCCACTCGTTTGAAGACATGCCTCTCAACGAGCGGAAATATTTCCGTAAGGGAAAAAATCCGCTTGTGTGAAAGGAGCCTTAGTTTCTCTTGGGAGTCCCATTATAGGAACTACGAGGTCCCTCGGGGAAAATCCACTCGTTTGAAGACATGCTTCCTAACGAGCGGAAATATTTCCGTACGGGAAAAGATCCGCTTGTGTGAAAGGAACCTTAGTTTCTCTTGGGAGTCCCATTATAGGAACTACGAGGTCGCTTGGGGAAAATCCACTCATTTGAAGACATGCTTCCTAACGAGCGGAAATATTTCCGAACGGGAAAAAATCCGCTTGTGTGAAAGGAGCCTTAGTTTCTCTTGGGAGTCCCATTATAGGAACTACGAGGTCGCTCGGGGAAAAACCACTCATTTGAAGACATGCTTCCTAACGAGCGGAAATATTTCCGTACGGGAAAAGATCCGCTCGTGTGAAGGAAGCCTTAGTTTCTCTTAGGAGTCACACAATGGCTTTGTTTTTTCAAAAAGGTATTTTAAAATTGGGCCCAAACAATGTTACAGGGACTGGGAAACTAGACGCGACACGCGCGCTAAGTAAAACTAAAACTTTTATACCAAAATATTGTAATAATAATAATAATAATAATAACAACATTAATTATAATAATAATAATAATATCAATAATAATAACAATAATAATAATAATAACTATAAAAATGAAAATAATGAGAATAATAAGGATAAGAACGAAAACAATAGTAATAATAATAATAATAATATTAATATCAATAACGATAAAAATTAAAATAATGATAATAATAAGGATAAGAATGAAAATAATAATAATAATAATAATAATAATAATAATAATAATAACAATATTAATACCCCCAAAAAAATTAAATAATGATAATAACAATAAAAATAATAATAATAATAATAATAATAATAATTAATGAAAATCCAAGCCATTATCGAAGTTAAGCCAGCATCTTAAAGCCAAGAGAAGCTGGTCATCTGAATTCTACTAGTATCTTAAAGATAAAAAAACCTATTTATTAAAGATATATAAGGATCTTAAAAGATAAAGAAACAGAATATAAAGGAACTAACAGCCTTAAAGGTAAGATAAGGGATATCATCAAAACCCTACCAGCGTCTGAAATATAATAAAATGATTATAAAAGCGAGTTTTAAAGCTAAGAAAAAGATATCCAATTATAAGCCTAGTCTCGAAAGACTAGGTTAACCTAATATAGAATTCACTTAAAGTCTGTTCCAAGTTTATCAAAATTCACTTGGAATCTCATAAAAATCTATTGTCAGTTTACCAGTGTTTTAAAGCTAAGAAGAAGATATCCAATTATAAGTCTAGTCTCAAAAGACTAACTTAACCTAGTCTAGAATTCACTTAAGGCCTATTCCAAGTTTATCAAAATTCAGTTGGCCTCTTACAGATAATGAAAATCTATTGCCAGTTTTACCAGTGTTTTAAAGTAAAGAAAAATATATCCCATTATCAGAATCTCAAAGGTTAGCTTAACCTAATATAGAAACCACTTAAGCCTATACCAAGATTATCAAAACTCTCTTGGCATCTTAAAGAAAAAATATTTGTCAGTTTTACTAGTGTTTTAAAGCTAAGAAAAATATATCCCATTATCAGTCTAAATAGCTTAACCCAATATAGAAGCCACTTAAGCCTATACCAAGATTATCAAAGCTTTCTTGTCATCTTAAAGATAAAAAAGGCAAATGTCAGTTTTACCAGTGTTTTAAAGCTAAGAAAAATATATCCGAATATAAGTCTAGTCTCAATAGCTAACTTAACTTAATCTAGAAGCCACTTAATCCAATATCAAAATTATCAAAGCTTTCTTGGCCTCTTAACGAAAATATATTTGTCAGTTTTACCAGTGTTTAAAGCTAAGAAAAATATATCCGATAATCAGTCTCAAAAACTAACTTAACCTAACCTAGAAACCACTTAAGCCTATACTAAATTCATCAAAACTCTCTTGGCATCTTAAAGATAATACATTTATCAGTTTTACCAGTGTTTCAAAGCTAAGAAAAAGATGTACCATTATCAAAGACTCAAAAGTTAGCTTAACCTAATATAGAAGCTACTTAAGCCTATACCAACATTATCAAAGCTCTCTTGGCATCTTAAAGAAAAAATATTTGCCAGTTTTACCAGTGTTTTAAAGCTAAGAAAAAGATATCCCATTATCAAAGACTCAAAAGTTAGCTTGATCTAATCTAGAAGCCATCTAACCTATACCAAGATTATCAAAGTACTCTGGGCATCTTAAAAAAAAACTGTCAGTTTTACCAGTGTATTAAAGCTAAGAAAAAGATATCCCAATATCAGTCTCAAAAGTTAGCTTAACCTAACCTTGAAACCACTTAAGCCTATCCCAAAATTATCAAAACTCTCTTGACATCTAAAAAAAAAAAAAAAAAAGAAAAAAAAAAAAAAATTGTCAGTTCAACCAGAAAAAAACCCGATTACCAGTCTCAAAATGCTACCTTAACCTACCCTAGAAACCACTTAAGCCTACATTCCACACCTGCTTATTCAAGGCAGCCAGATATTCTGCCTTCTCCTTGGCCATCTGATCGTCGAAGGTGTTCCCCATCTCGAGAAGGGTCGACTTCAAGTCCCCGTCAGAGTTTTCAAGCATGTCAACGTCTGCCTTCTCTTTCTCCCTGAACACGTTTGTTGAGATTGGTCAGATAACATTTGAGTCTTGTCGAAAGAAAATAAAAAAGGTGGGAGGGTGGTCGTCTGATTGGAACCAAAGAGGATAAATGGGGGGAGAATAGGGAGATGAAAACGTAAATAGGTGGGAGTCTGAGTGGAACTAGGAGGATCAAAGAGGAAGGAATAGGGAGATGAAAACATAAAAAGGTGGGAGTCTGAGTGGAATCAAAGAGGTTAAATGTGGGGAGAATAGGGAGATGAAAACATAAAAAGGTGGGAGTCTGAGTGGAACTAGGAGGATAAAAAAGGAAGGAATGGGGAGAGGTAAATATAAAATGGTGGGAGTCTGAGTGGAACTAGGAGGATCAAAGAGGCAGGAGTGGAGAGAGGTAAATATAAAAAGGTGGGAGTCTGAGTGGAACTAGGAGGATCAAAGAGGCAGGAATTGGGAGAGGTAAAAATAAAAAGGTGGGAGTCTGAGTGGAACTAGGAGGATCAAAGAGGAAGGAATGGGGAGAGGTAAAAATGAAAAGGTGGGAGTCTGAGTGGAACTAGGAGGATTAAAGAGGCAGGAATTGGGAGAGGTAAAAATAAAAAGGTGGGAGTCTGAGTGGAACTAGGAGGATCAAAGAGGAAGGAATGGGGAGAGGTAAATATAAAAAGGTGGGAGTCTGAGTGGAACTAGGAGGATCAAAGAGGAAGGAATGCGGAGATGTAAACATAAAAAGGTGGGAGTCTGAGTGGAAATAGGAGGATCAAAGAGGCAGGAATGGGGAGAGGTAAAAATAAAAAGGTGGGAGTCTGATCGGAACTAGGAGGATAAAAAAGGAAGGAATGGGGAGAGGTAAATATAAAAAGGTGGGAGTCTGAGTGGAACTAGGAGGATCAAAGAGGAAGGAATGGGGAGATGTAAACATAAAAAGGTGGGAGTCTGAACGGAACTAAGAGGATAAAAAAGGAAGGAATGGGGTGAGGTAAAAATTAAAAAGATGGGAGTCCCAGTGGAACTAGGAGGATCAAAGAGGAAGGAATGGGGTGAGGTAAAAATAAAAAGGTGGGAATATGAGTGGAACTAGGAGGATCAAAGAGGAAGGAATGGGGAGAGGTAAAAATAAAAAGGTGGGAGTCTGAGTGGAACTAGGAGGATAAGAGAAGAGAATAGGGAGAAGATAAAGAAGGTGGGAAGATATATTTACATGTGCCAAAATTAAAAAAAAAATAAAAAAATCTTGGTGTGAGATTCTAAGAGCCAAGAAAGACTATTAAAAGCAACTAAAAAGATGCAAATAATGAAAGAATTAGCAAAATGGAAAAGCGAATCCTTCACGTCAAAGATTCAAGGATAAAGGTATAAGGTAGTGGAAAAGAATGAAACAAATTGAGTTGCCATGTCTGGTATTATAACGCGATTTGTCTATAAAAACTACATAAATGCGATCTTTAATTTACTTTCATCTTTCCTAAAAACACTTTCGTCTAATGTTCGTGAAGTAAGTGAATAGTGAATAGTCTACTATCCCAAATAGGTATGTGAATAGTTTCCTATTTCTAGGTTATGTGAATAGTTTTCTATCCCAAATAGCTTTGTGAATAATTTAATATCCCTAATAGTTATGTGAATAGTTTCCTATTTCTAGGTTATGTGAATAGTTTTCTATCCCAAACAGCTTTGCGAATAGTTTACTATCCCAAATAGCTATGTGATTAGTTTCCTATTTCTAGGTTGTGAATAGTTTTCTATCCCAAATAGCTATGTGAATAGTTTCCTATCCCAAATAGCTTTGTGAATAATTTACTATCCCTAATAGTTATGTGAATAGTCTACTATCCCAAAATAGCTATGTGAATAGTTTACTATCCCCAATAGTTATGTCAATAATCTACTATCCCCAATAGTTATATAAATAATCTACAATCCCTAATAGTTATATGAATAGTATACTATCCCAGAAAATTATCCTTTATGTATCGAAACTCATATATGAACTATCCCATGAATAGTCAAAATAGTTAATGCGTCGACGAAAATATCTTTATTTTTCTGTCAATGTTTGCACTTAGTCCAGTGATTTCATTTTTAAAGAGCCGTTTGATCTGTAACACAGGGGAATTGTTTCGCGATGTATTTTTTCTTTTTTAATATGATCGAACATGACCAACATTAAATAGCCTGGGATACTGTTTCATAACAAACGCTTCAACCACACAGTCTTTTTCTGTCTAGCCTTATGGGGCTCTTTCCCTATCTATCCGTGTCATATTTGCATTAAGGTCCCATTAAAAAAAACTACCATGATACTCCATAATCAGATTGAAAAGGATATTTGGTTATTCTACTCACTGATGTCATTTGCATATGCTCAAGCATACATGCAGTCTCTAGACTGTCATTCGGCAGGAGCGTTATGTAATATCAGTAATAAATCTAGTACAGTCTTCCCGCCTCATACTGCAGCATACAGATGTTCTTTAATATATAAATATTGTGATTTTACTTTGAGAATCCCAGAAAAGACTTTTTGTAAATATTAGCATTCTGATAAAAACAGGGTCACAAACTCTATAGATGGTACGCGCACGTGTCCATGGAGATATGGACTATAGTCAATTTCTTTTAGCGATGCATATTTGCACCGACTCGCGGCGGTGCCTTTTTAGCTCAGAAAATTTCCTGATCGCTGATTGGTTAGAATTATCTTGTCCAACCAATCAGCGATCCAGAAACTTTTCCCAGCTAAAAGGGCACCGCTGCGAGTCGGTGCAAATATGCATCCTAAAAGAAATGGACTATAGTCATGAAACGGTTGAGATTAGAATCTGAGGAGGATAATGATTTATGAGTCCCTTCCATGTGAAATGGAAGGCTGTATCTGTTTGTATGTATACCTTTTTGTTGGCAGCGTCGAGGTATTGCTCTTGCTCTGGAGTGAGAGGGTCCTCCTGAATCCCGTTTTCTATGAAGAATTCTCTAGTCTCCAAACTATCGGCGGTACCCTCTCCCAAAGACGAACTGAAGTAATCGAGATGATAATCAGCGTAAAATGACATTCTCTATCTCTGCCCGTGATCAGAATCTCTCATCCTGGACTTTAAGAGGATTTTAAGGAGAGCCTCAAATCTTTCGTGTCTCCCTTAATATTCTTGAGTTTGAACAAATGAGACAGATTTACAAAAGTTATACGGTACTAAATTCCTGTATAAGACGTGATCTAATCCTCGTATAAATGAAATGATACCTATTTTGCATTTTATACATAGCTAAATTTAAAGCGACTTTTTTTTTTTACATGGCACAGAAAATTAGAATATTGAATAAAGCAGAGTAAAGCAAAAGGTACAGTCTGAGAAAGCTGCAATTAAAAGGCAAAGGAATATTCTTTCTAAAAACTAAATAAGGCAACTGCAAAAGCACTAACTAAAGAGGCCCTTTCCTGGTACCTCTGTAATAATTTAACTTTTACTTTTCATGTAACTTCAAAAATTTATACATCAAAATATCTTGTAATATTTCAGTTACTCAAATCTTGCTTAAGAGATGATTATTCTAAACAAACTCATAGCTTTTGAACTTTTAAATAACAATTAACGTTGTCTAAATGGTGGTTTTAGAGTTTACTTATCTAAAACTATCTTTGAAAATCTTGCAAATTAAAGGAAAGTGTAGGAAATAGCTATTTCATCTTACGTCTGCAGTTGGAGTTCCTCAAGGCTAGCTTCAAGAGCCTCAATCTCATTGGTAAGCTTCACCAGTTGGTTAGACTTGAGCTCTAAAGGTTGAATGGGGTTGTTCTGCTCCTCCTCGGCTATCTCCCGCTCGACCTGGAGATACTTCTCCAGGGTGGAACGATCCACTTGAATCTGAAAGTTAAAAAGAGGAAATAGAGGGCAAATTCAATCTACTTAATGCTCCAAGGTGGAACAGTTCACTTAGATTTGAAAGTTAAACACATAAAATAGAGAGCAAATTCAATCTAATTACTGCTCCAAGGTGGAACAGTTCACTTGGATTTGAAAGTTATACACAAAAAATGGAGAGAAAATTCAATCTACTTAATGCTCCAAGGTGGAACAGTTCACTTGGATTTGAAAGTTAAACACATAAAATAGAGAGCAAATTCAATCTAATTACTGCTCCAAGGTGGAACAGTTCACTTGGATTTGAAAGTTATACACAAAAAATGGAGAGAAAATTCAATCTACTTAATGCTCCAAGGTGGAACAGTTCACTTGGATTTGAAAGTTAAACACATAAAATAGAGAGCAAATTCAATCTAATTACTGCTCCAAGGTGGAACAGTTTACTTGGATCTGAAGGTTAAACACAAGAAATAGAGACAAAATTCAATTTACTTAATGCTCCAAGGTGGAACAGTTCACTTGGATTTGAAAGTTAAACACATAAAATAGAGAGCAAATTCAAACTAATTACTGCTCCAAGGTGGGACAGTTTACGTGGATCTGAAGGTTAAACACAAGAAATAGAGACAAAATTCAATTTACTTAATGCTCCAAGGTGGAACGGTTCATTTGGATTTGAAAGTTATACACAAAAAATAGAGAGCAAATTCAAACTAATTACTGCTCCAAGGTGGAACAGTTTACGTGGATTTGAAAGTTATACACAAAATATAGAGAGCAAATTCAATCTAATTACTGCTCCAATGTGGAACAGGCCCCTTGGATTTGAAAGTTAAACACAACAAATTCATGGCAAATTCATGCTACTTTACTGCTCTAAGTTGGAACAGTTTATGTGGATCTGAAGGTTAAACACAAGAAATAGAGGGTAAATTCAAGCTACTTAATGCTCCAAGGTGGAACAGTCCACTTGGATTTGAAAGTTAAACACAAAAAATTGAGAGCAAATTCACACTACTTAAGCCCCTTCCACACGGCGGACAAATGTAAGGCGGGCACTCTGATTTGCCCGTAATTCTCTTGCTTTGAAGCAAAATTGGTAACAATGCCTGCCTGCCATGCATTTGTCTTGTGTGAAAGGAGCTTTACTGCTTCAAGGTGGAACGGGCGACTTGGACCTGAAAGTCAAACACAATAAATAAAGAGCAAAATTTATATTACTTTTCGTAAGTTCTAATTAATGGCTGTTTTAACATAAAAGTAAAACAATGTTATGATGACATTTCTGTGACATACTCAAACCCATGCAAATTCCGAATATAATATAGCATGCAGTGATTTCATGTTCAACTTAATATGCAAAGAGCATAGCCCATTCACACTTGGTACCATAGCTCTAGATAAACACACACACATATATATATATATATATATATATATATATATGTGTGTGTGTATATATATATATATATATATATATATACATATATATATATATATATATATATATATATATATATATATATATATATATATATATATTTTTATTGTAATAAGTACATGCAAAATTTGGTCCAATTAATGCCCTACAAACCCTTCCTAGATATCCAGTATACACACGCACATACATACACACACACACACATACATATATATATATATATATATAATTATATATATATATATATATACACAGCCTACTTGATATGTAATAGGTGCAGACAAAATTTGGTCTATTTACAAGTAATGCCCTACAACCCCTTCCTCCCTGCCACGAATCTTGGCTTAGAAATAAATAGCAACGTATCTATGAACGGTCACATTATAGGCTAGCGTCATGCGTTGCTATGGTAACCACCCACAGGGTAGTGAAGCGGAACAAAGAGTCCTACCATTTGCGTCATAGAGAAAGGGTGGAAATGTCACGTGTTGTTTTTACTTATATGATTGGGCGTAATGTCGTAGGGGTGTGTGGTGGCTGAATGGTAGCGTCCTTGCCTGGTGATTGCCATACTGGGGTTCGAGTCTCGCTCAAACTCGTTAGTTCCTTTGGTTGCTGCAACTTCACCATCATTGAGAGCCACCCATCTTCTTAAACCGTCGGACTGGGGTTCAATTCCCGCTCAAACTCGTTAAGTCCTTAGATCGCTGCAACCTCACCATCCTTGTGAGCTAAAGATAGGGGGTTTTGGGGGAGCCTATGGGTCTATCTTCTGAGTCGTCAGCAGCCATTGCCTGGCCCTCCCTGGTTCTAGCTTGGGTGGAGAGGGGGCTTGGGTGTTGATCATATGTAATATGGTCAATCTCTAGGGCATTGTCCTCCACGATAGGGCAATGTCACTGTCCCTTCCCTCTGCCATTTATGAGCGACCTTTAAACTTTATATAACAATTAATATTTAATATTTAATATTTAAACGCCGAAGATCATGAATGGCAGAGGCAAGGAGCAGTAACAATGCCCTAGAGACTAACCATATATTCATATGATCAGCGCCCAAGCCCTCTCTCCACTCAAGCTAGGACCAAGGAGGGCCAGGCAATGGCTGCTTTTGACTCAGAAGGTAGACCGGTAGGCTCCTCCAAACCCACCACCTTTAGCTCACAAATATGGTGAGGTTGGAGACACTAAAGAAACTATCGAGTCTGAGCGGGACTCAAACCCCAGTCCGGCAGTTTAAGATGGACGAGATGGAAGAAAGGAAGGAGGGAATGGGGGTGAACGGCAAAGACCCTAAATAATGTATACAGTGTACCACGTGAAGTGCACTGACGACGGCACTACTGCCAAAGGGAATGTATCAGAATCTGGGAGGCATAAAGACCGTTCAGAAAATGGATGGAGTCTTGACACAAAAAAAAAAAAAAAAAAAACTCATAAAACGTTTAGAAAGTACATGGACTACTGACATGTGTAATGAAAATAAACTAAAACGTCCAGAAATTCCAGTTTATTGACATGTGTAACGGAAATAGACTCCTAAAATGTCCAGAAAAAGGCACGGAGTCTTGTAAAAAAAAAAAAAAAAAAAACGTTTAGAAAATACATGGACTACTGACATGTGTAATGAAAATAAACTAAAACGTTCCGAAAATCCACAGTCTATTGACATGTGTAACAGAAATAGACTCCTAAAACGTCCAGAAAAAGGCACAGAGTCTTGACACGTGTAAAAAAAAAAAAAAAAAAAAAAAAAAAAAAAAAAAAAAAAAAAAAAAAAAAAAAAAAAAAAAAAAAAAAAACTCATGAAACGTTTAGAAAATACATGGACTACTGACATGTGTAATGAAAATAAACTAATACGTTCAGAAAATCCACAGTCTATTGACACGTGTAACGGAAATAGACTCCTAAAATGTCCAGAAAAAAAAAAAAAAAAAAAAACTCATAAAACGTTTAGAAAATACGTGGACTACTGACATGTGTAATGAAAATAAAGTAAAACGTTCCGAAAATCCACAGTCTATTGACATGTGTAACGGAAATAGACTCTTAAAACGTCCAGAAAAAGGCACGGAGTCTTGACAAAAAAAAAAAAAAAAAAAACCATAAAACGTTTAGAAAATACACGGACTACTGACATGTGTAATGAAAATAAACTAAAACGTTCAGAAAATCCACAGTCTATTGATATGTGTAACGGAAATAGACTCCTAAAACGTCCAGAAAAAGGCACGTAGTATTGACACGTGTAAAAAAAAAAAAAAAAAAAAAAAAAAACCTCATAAAACGTTTAGAAAATACATGGACTGCTGACATGTGTAATGAAAATAAAGTAAAACGTTCCGAAAATCCACAGTCTACTGGCATGTGTAACGGAAATAGACTCCTAAAACGTCCAGAAAAAGGCACGGAGTCTTGTAAAAAAAAAAGAAAAAAAGAAAAAAAAATCAGAAAATGCACGGCCTTGACACATGTCAAAAAAATACGTCTCCTACGATCATTCAGAAAATGCACGGACTATTGACACGTGCCACATAATCTCTTAATCATCTGAAAATCCTCTTGTGTTTTATTGACGTGAATATATTAATTGGTGTTACGACAGCAGCAATTTCATTAATCTGAAACCAAGCCTTTAATATAGAATCAAGGAGATTAATCGTGACGAAAGTCTGCTCATTATGATGATGTCAAAGCAACTCTTGTTCTATTCTGGAATATTGAGCAACATACAAACTTGTCTAAGTTTACAATATGCAATGAAGTAATTATTTTTCTTATCATTATTATCATGGTTATTATTACTAGCTAAGCTACAATCCTAGTTGGAAAAGCAAGATGCTATACGCCCAAAGGGCTCCGAGAGAAAAATGGGTCAGTGAGGAAGAAAAATAAGGAAATAAATAAACTACAAGAGAAGTAATGAACAATTAAATCAACATATTTTAAGAAAAGTAGCAACATTAAAATAGATCTTTCATCTGTAAACTATAAAAAAAATGACAGCCTATTCAACATAAAAACATTCGCTGCAAGTTTGATCTTTTGAAGTTGCACCGATTCAACTACCTGATTAGGAAGATCATTCCACAACTTGGTCACAGCTAGAATGAAAATTCTAGAATACTGTGCAGTATTGAGCCTCATGATGGAGTAGGCCTGGCTATTAGGATTAACTGCATACCTAGTATCATGGACAAGGTGGCACTGTCCGGGAAGATCTGAATGCAAAGGATGGTCAGAATTATGAAAACTTATGCAACATGCATAATTATTATTATTATTATTATTATCATTATTATTATTATTATTATTATTATTATTATTATTACTTTCTAAGCTACAACCCTAGTTGGAAAAGCACGATGCTATAAGCCCCAACTGGGAAAATAGCTCAGTGAGGAAAGGAAACAAGGAAAAAAACATATTTTAAGAACAATGACATTTAAATAAATATTTCCTATATAAACTATAAAAACTTTAACAAAACAAGAGGAAGAAAAACGAGATAGAATAGTGTGCCCGAGTGTACCCTCAAACAAGAGAACTCTAACCCAAGACAGTGGAAGACAATGGTAGAGAGGCTATGGCACTACCCAAGACTAGAGAACAATAGTTTGATTTTGGAGTGTCCTTCTCCTAGAAGATTTGAACGACAGTATCAGAGATTAATATCTAGGTCAGAATTAAGAAATTTACCTAGAGTGACCCCATTTGATTTTTTTTCATTGCAGTATCAATACAAAAGGCGGTTGGATCATTCAGGCAAACGTTAAACTGTGCTGGTATGCATTATCAATACAGAATGCAGTTGGATCATTCGGGCAGACGTAACACTGTGCTGGTATGCAGTATCAATACAGAATGCAGTTGGATCATTTAGGCAAACATAAAACAGTGCTGGTATGCATTATCAATACAGAACGCAGTTGGATCATTCAGGCAAACATAAAAAAGTGCTGGTATGCATTATCAATACAGAATGCAGTTGGACCATTCAAGAAAACATAACAGTGCTGGTATGCAGTATTAATACAGAATGCAGTTGGACCATTCAAGAAAACATAACAGTGCTGGTATGCAGTATTAATACAGAATGCAGTTGGACCATTCAAGAAAACATAACACTGTGCTGGTATGCAGTATTAATACAGAATGCAGTTGGACCATTCAAGAAAACATAACAGTGCTGGTATGCAGTATTAATACAGAATGCAGTTGGACCATTCAAGAAAACATAACACTGTGCTGGTATGCAGTATTGATACAGAATGCAGTTGGACCATTCAAGAAAACATAACACTGTGCTGGTAAACTGTAATTACGAAACTTACCTCCCTGGAGGTCTGTGAGAGATTCGCCTTCGTGGACTACACGTGCAGACGTGCAGGGTTTGACGGTAATGAAAAGTGCAAATAGACATTAAAAGCTACGTAAACTATTGGATCCATACTGTATATGCATTGTATGCAAGTGTGACAGAAGTGTATATGGGTATAAAGTTTGACGTTCATGTATAGTGGTATAGTGTACGTCTGTAATTAGACCAAAGTGGATAGACCTATTTATGCTTAGCCTGAGCAAAGATCAGGGAGTAAGTTTAGCCTTTTGGAAGCGTTGTAAAGGTTATCTATCTTCTCAGAGCAAAGATCAGGGAGTAATTTTACCCTTTGGAAGCGTTGTAAAGGTTATCTATGTTCTCAGAGCAAAGATCTGCCAGTACTTTTAGCCTTTTGGAAGCGTTATAAAGGTTATCAATCTTCTCAGAGCAAAGATCTGCCAGTACTTTTAGCCTTTTGGAAGCGTTGTAAAGGTTATCAATGTTCTCAGAGCAAAGATCTGCCAGTACTTTTAGCCTTTTGGAAGCGTTGTAAAGGTTATCAATGTTCTCAGAGCAAAGATCTGCCAGTACTTTTAGCCTTTTGGAAGCGTTGTAAAGGTTATCAATGTTCTCAGAGCAAAGATCTGCCAGTACTTTTAGCCTTTTGGAAGCGTTCTAAAGGTTATCTATGTTCTCAGAGCAAAGATCTGCCAGTACTTTTAGCCTCTTGGAAGCGTTGTTAAGGTTATCTATCTTCTCAGAGCAAAGATCTGCCAGTACTTTTAGCCTCTTGGAAGCGTTGTTAAGGTTATCTATCTTCTCAGAGCAAATATCTACCAGTACTTTTAGCCTCTTGGAAGCGTTGTAAAGGTTATCTATGTTCTCAGAGCAAAGATCAGGGAGTAATTTTACCCTTTGGAAGCGTTGTAAAGGTTATCTATGTTCTCAGAGCAAAGATCAGGGAGTAATTTTACCCTTTGGAAGCGTTGTAAAGGTTATCTATGTTCTCAGAGCAAAGATCTGCCAGTACTTTTAGCCTTTTGGAAGCGTTCTAAAGGTTATCTATCTTCTCAGAGCAAAGATCTGCCAGTACTTTTAGCCTTTTGGAAGCGTTCTAAAGGTTATCTATCTTCTCAGAGCAAAGATCTGCCAGTACTTTTAGCCTTTTGGAAGCGTTGTTAAGGTTATCTATCTTCTCAGAGCAAAGATCTGCCAGTACTTTTAGCCTCTTGGAAGCGTTGTTAAGGTTATCTATCTTCTCAGAGCAAAGATCTGCCAGTACTTTTAGCCTCTTGGAAGCGTTCTAAAGGTTATCAATCTTCTCAGAGCAAAGATCTGCCAGTACTTTTAGCCTTTTGGAAGCGTTCTAAAGGTTATCAATGTTCTCAGAGCAAAGATCTGCCAGTACTTTTAGCCTTTTGGAAGCGTTCTAAAGGTTATCAATGTTCTCAGAGCAAAGATCTGCCAGTACTTTTAGCCTTTTGGAAGCGTTCTAAAGGTTATCAATGTTCTCAGAGCAAAGATCTGCCAGTACTTTTAGCCTCTTGGAAGCGTTCTAAAGGTTATCTATCTTCTCAGAGCAAAGATCTGCCAGTACTTTTAGCCTCTTGGAAGCGTTCTAAAGGTTATCTATCTTCTCAGAGCAAAGATCTGCCAGTACTTTTAGCCTCTTGGAAGCGTTGTTAAGGTTATCTATCTTCTCAGAGCAAAGATCTGCCAGTACTTTTAGCCTCTTGGAAGCGTTGTTAAGGTTATCTATCTTCTCAGAGCAAAGATCTGCCAGTACTTTTAGCCTCTTGGAAGCGTTGTTAAGGTTATCTATCTTCTCAGAGCAAAGATCTGCCAGTACTTTTAGCCTCTTGGAAGCGTTGTAAAGGTTATCAATCTTCTCAGAGCAAAGATCTGCCAGTACTTTTAGCCTTTTGGAAGCGTTGTAAAGGTTATCAATCTTCTCAGAGCAAAGATCTGCCAGTACTTTTAGCCTCTTGGAAGCGTTGTTAAGGTTATCTATGTTCTCAGAGCAAAGATCTTCCAGTACTTTTAGCCTCTTGGAAGCGTTGTTAAGGTTATCTATGTTCTCAGAGCAAAGATCTAACAGCACTGTTTAGCTTTTAGAAAGCGTTGTAAAGGTTATCTATGTTCTCAGAGCAAAGATCTGCCAGTACTTTTAGCCTCTTGGAAGCGTTGTTAAGGTTATCTATGTTCTCAGAGCAAAGATCTAACAGCACTGTTTAGCTTTTAGAAAGCGTTGTAAAGGTTATCTATGTTCTCAGAGCAAAGATCTGCCAGTACTTTTAGCCTCTTGGAAGCGTTGTTAAGGTTATCTATGTTCTCAGAGCAAAGATCTTCCAGTACTTTTAGCCTCTTGGAAGCGTTGTTAAGGTTATCTATGTTCTCAGAGCAAAGATCTAACAGCACTGTTTAGCTTTTAGAAAGCGTTGTAAAGGTTATCTATGTTCTCAGAGCAAAGATCTGCCAGTACTTTTAGCCTTTTGGAAGCGTTGTAAAGGTTATCAATCTTCTCAGAGCAAAGATCTGCCAGTACTTTTAGCCTCTTGGAAGCGTTGTTAAGGTTATCTATGTTCTCAGAGCAAAGATCTTCCAGTACTTTTAGCCTCTTGGAAGCGTTGTTAAGGTTATCTATGTTCTCAGAGCAAAGATCTAACAGCACTGTTTAGCTTTTAGAAAGCGTTGTAAAGGTTATCTATGTTCTCAGAGCAAAGATCTGCCAGTACTTTTAGCCTCTTGGAAGCGTTGTTAAGGTTATCTATGTTCTCAGAGCAAAGATCTAACAGCACTGTTTAGCTTTTAGAAAGCGTTGTAAAGGTTATCTATGTTCTCAGAGCAAAGATCTGCCAGTACTTTTAGCCTCTTGGAAGCGTTGTTAAGGTTATCTATGTTCTCAGAGCAAAGATCTAACAGCACTGTTTAGCTTTTAGAAAGCGTTGTAAAGGTTATCTATGTTCTCAGAGCAAAGATCTGCCAGTACTTTTAGCCTCTTGGAAGCGTTGTTAAGGTTATCTATGTTCTCAGAGCAAAGATCTAACAGCACTGTTTAGCTTTTAGAAAGCGTTGTAAAGGTTATCTATGTTCTCAGAGCAAAGATCTGCCAGTACTTTTAGCCTTTTGGCAGCGTTGTAAACGAGGGATGATTCTTCACGAGAACTGTTTTCATTATATTATTGCTCTTAAATGCAACATCAACGTTAACATTTTTAACTGAATTGGAAGAAGAATCCAACGATGAAGAGAAGAAGAAGAAGAAGAAGAAGAAGAAGAAGAAGAAGAAGAAGAAGAAGATAGAGAAATCTCGTTCAATGGCGGAACAGTATAGGGAGTCCCTGATCACATCCTATCTCAATCTGAATACAATTTTCACTCTATATTTACAAAGGGGAAGGGGAAGGACGTGGTTCCGGGGCCAGAAGGAAGGGAAAGCGGGAAGGGGAGAATTTAAAAAGGGGTGGTGGATGGGAACGGAAAGGAACATAGTAGTACGAACAACTGTAAACAATAATATGATTGGAATATATACTTACATTATCAAATGTTTATATGATGGATGTTTACTTAGCTAAAGGTTAAGTTTTTACTGTTAATCTCATACGGGAATCAAAATTCTAGGAAATAATGAGCAACTACCTCTTTATAGGGAAACCTCACTATGCAACGAGAGAGAGAGAGAGAGAGAGAGAGAGAGAGAGAGAGAGAGAGAGAGAGAGAGAGAGAGAGAGAGAGAGAGAGAGAAAATCTTCCTCCACAGATGAGCTTGATCTTCTAGATAATAAATTGTGAGGTTTAATCTATATCTATGTTCCATTGTTGTGAATAAAAATAACATTAGTAATATTAAAAGAATAAAATATTAAAAAAAATAGGCAGTTTCTTTGGTAAAACTGAATAGTTTTACTGAAGTGAAACTCACCAGTGACAGTAAAATAAGTGTTACATTTAACCTGTTGTGTTTCTGTAAAACTCTGACGTCATCTATCTATCCATCTATCTATCTATCAATGAATCTAGTTACCTATCAATCTATCTTTGAGTGTACAAATGTAAGTATATGTGTGTATATATATATATATAATATATATATATATATATATATATATATATATATATATATATATATATATATATATATATGGGCGTGTATTTCAATGGATTCACGAGCACGCACGCACGCACACTATATATATATATATATATATATATATATATATATATATATATATATATATATATATATATACAGTATATATGTGTGTAAATATGTATGTATGTATGCATGTATGTATATATGCGTGTGAGTGATGGGTGAATGTGTATACAACATAATATGAACTCAAGGAAGATATCTTTTTCATTTCAGCTTGAGTATGTGTGTAACTTAAACAACGTGCATGCTTAATGTGAACTTGTTTGCTTTACATATAAAGAACTTGTATCTTTTTTAAAACTTGAATTACATAATCATGAAAAATTACTGTATTTAAAACAATCACATTATAATATCAAAATACAAGTAGAGTAATTAATAAAACACAAAATTATTAAACATTATACTGAGCTCCCTGAAAATAAAGAAATAATGCAGTTACAAGACATTATATTGGAAACGTTATAATGCAACATTCGAAATACATAGAAATTGCTTAATTCAGGCTTTTTTTTTTTTTTGATGATTGATAAAAACAGATGCTTTTGTACACAAAACATATGAAAAGTGTTTCTATAGGGTTACAGGCATGAATATATTGTACAAAAATACTTATATTCGAATAAGGGTTTATTATGAGAATAATATTGCGAACATCAATAAAGCACAACCATATATATATATATATATATATATATATATATATATATATATATATATATATATATATATATATATACATATATATAATATATGTTTATATATATACACACATATATATATACACATATAATATATGCATATATATATACACACACACACACACATATATATATATATATAATATATATATATGTATGTATATATATATATATATATATATATATGTATATGTATATATATATATATATATATATATATATATATATATATATATATATATATATAGGCTATATATATATATATATATATATATATATATATATATATATATATATGTATATATATATATATATATATATATATATATATATATATATATATATATATATATATATATATATTACACCAGCATACACAAGGAAACCTACAAATTTGAATAGTCTGAGAACTTACTAAACCTAATGTTTCTGTTAAACTTTAAAAGTTTACATGTATGCCTTGGATATTGGCGCATTAAAACATTTATTTAGGCTACGAATATTCTTGTTTCTTATCTATCAAACTTAATTGGTTTTAGTGTATTTAATATGAAGGATCACATAAAAATTTGACCTTGACTTTGGAACCGCATGCACGCACACACAAACGCACAAACGTTGGGATATTCATCGAAGAAAATAACCAACATCTTTCTGTTCAAGGGAGTTCCGAATCCTGCTTTGACAAGGACAATGATAGTGCTGCGCAACTATTTTTTTTTCTTTTTCTTTTACACGGACCTCGATTTGTTTGCTATCATGGACTGTCATTTTTCTTTTTTCACAAAACAGTTTTATGTCCCCTTTGCCAATATCCTTAATTGCCCAAATGCGTTTTGTGAATATACAGTATAAGTCATTTCGAACTAACCGTTATGCTTATCCAGAACTGCAGGAAATTTTTTTGGCTACAACAATAATAAATGATTGATTTGCAGTTCCCTGGCATCCTTACATCGGTCATTGACGCCGATATCGTTAATCATAAATAAAGATTAAAAGAATATTCAGTTAAAACCAGTAAAGTAGATATGTTATAAAAGTTAAACAGTATTAAGGAGACCTGCTTCTGATATAAATTTAAAAATGCCACTAAAAGTAAGTATGTCATAAAAGTGAAATAGCATTAAGAAGACCTGCTTCTAATATAAATTTAAAAATGCCACTAGCATTGTACGACACATCATGTCCAAGGATCTTGGCAAGGATGAACCTAGACATCCTCACCCAGAGCCTCAAACAGATATCTATTTCTTTAAGTGACCAAACTTACCAATGAAGTATCGTAGCCTTGGCTACATTTAACGTTAAAGTTTGCTTTGTATAAGTTAACCCAGCGTACTTGTATTACGAGCACAGCAGTCTTATTATGACATCGAAGGAAAATTTTCTACAATTATACAAAATACGGATCTACTTACCACAAGTAAATCTTGCATGGCGTTTATGTATTTCACATTGCCCATCTGTCATACCCTTCACTTGAGCTAATTCACATTGCCGATCTGTCATACCCTTCACTTGAGCTAATTCACATTGCCCATCTGTCATACCCTTCACTTGAGCTAATTCACATTGCCGATCTGTCATACCCTTCACTTGAGCTAATTCACATTGCCCATCTGTCATACCCTTCACTTGAGCTAATTCACATTGCCGATCTGTCATACCCTTCACTTGAGCTAATTCACATTGCCCATCTGTCATACCCTTCACTTGAGCTAATTCACATTGCCGATCTGTCATACCCTTCACTTGAGCTAATTCACATTGCCCATCTGTCATGCCCCTCACTTCAGCTAATTCACATTGCCGATCTGTCATACCCTTCACTTGAGCTAATTCACATCGCCGATCTGTCATGCCCTTCACTTGAGCTAATTCACATTGCCGATCTGTCATGCCCCTCACTTGAGCTAATTCACATTGCCCATCTGTCATGCCCCTCACTTGAGCTAATTCACATTGCCCATCTGTCTTGCCCTTCACTTGAGCTAATTCACATTGCCCATCTGTCATGCGCCTTACTTGAGGTATTTCACATTGCCCATCTGTCATGCCCCTCACTTGAGCTAATTCACATTGCCCATCTGTCATGTCCCTCACTTGAGCTAATTCACATTGCCCATCTGTCATGCCCTTCACTTGAGCTAATTCACATTGCCCATCTGTCATGCGCCTTACTTGAGGTAATTCACATTGCTCCCAGAGGAGGAGGAACAGATACACACAAAGCTTATAGCTTATACTTCACAGTTTAACGAATTTGAGGGACTTGGATAATAGCCAACACCGAATTTGAGGGACTTGGATAATAGCCAACACTTCATGAAAACGTTAACGACTATCATATTCTTTTGCAACAACAACCACATGAAAAAAAAGAAAATTTTCTGTATCACCCGTGGTTAAAGATAACTGTGTTTACAAGTTATGCCTCGATTTGTCAACAAATACACCTTGTCCAATGGTACAAAACTCCTGTCAATTTTACAAAAAAAATATTTTACCTGGTTAAAGTAAAAGAAATATCAAGAATAATTATAAATTTTGCTTTACTATTAGATTTAAATATTTAAAACGAGAATTATCTCAAGTGACACAGTTATAGTCTAGGAACGACTTTAGATTTTGATTTGACTTTTTGCTACCTCCAAAAATTCTAATCTGAAAAATGTTTCAAACGGTGTCTAAACTTCTAAAGGTCCTTAGAGTTACGCCCTTAAATAAATCCTGAGAGAATCAATCTAAGAGAAATATTTCATAATAAAGTAATAAATGAGTGAACGCTAAAATAATTAGTTTTGAAATTTTAATACCAATTCATTATGGAGCATTGAACTTCTTTTTCTTACGAGTAAAGTCGATGTCGATAGTTTTCGAACATTTCGGTGTTGTTTACGGGAAGCTGGTGTCACTTCGTGTTTATGTGTTCTCTTAAAGCGAATATGATGTTAATAAGTGTTACTATAGATAGATTACACCCCAAAAGTAAAAAAAAAACGTAATTACTGTATTATTGTGACCGAAGATCTACGAGCAAGAATTTTTACCAAGTGGCTTAATATTAGGCCTAGGCTATTGGCTAATTTGAAGATTATCTCCATATTTGAGAATACTTCGAAATCCAGAGAGATAAATTGAAAGGAAAATCCCAGATTTCATCTTGAAAGCGAGTAGTGACTAACAAGCTTCCTCAGCACGTTCGTGTTCAGCCTGAGGATAACTGGTGTCTAGGCCTATAATTGGAAACTGCACAGGACCTGCCCTTCAACGTCGTCAGACATAAAGGTAAACCTTAGCCTAGCCATCCTGTTTTTTAAATGAAGGTCAAAATCGGTTAAATCACATTATTTGCTACAGGAAAACATATATTTTCTGTTTGAAATGATATCCTGTGATACAGTAAAACATTACCACTTAAAGTCCCCCCCCCCACACGCAACTAACCTAACAATAAATACACCATGAACTTTATATCTTCACCTTTAGGATAATACTCTTACTAAATTACTTCATTACTTCTCATATAGTTTATTTGTTTCCTTTCCTCACTGGGCTATTTTTCCTTATTTGATCCCCAGGGCTCATAGCATCCTGCCTTTTCAAACTTGGGTTTGTAGTTTAGCTAATATTTTTGAAAATAATAATAATAAAGTAAAATTTAGGAGCATGCCACGCTCAATATCGGAAAAATAATCACCTGCATAGAAATAGCACGAGAAAAAGCTAAATAAAAAGTATGTTAATTAAATGAGAGATTGAACGAGGTTGAATTAATTGAGGTTGATAAGTTTTTGCATAAAATTTTTCATAAGTCGAGAGTGGGTAAGGATGTCGCCTGTATTTTTCTCGTTCTGCACTTTTCCCTACCCATAGACCCTGATTTCCCACTGTCAGTCTTCATTCTTATTGCTGTGTAAGAAGTCCTGTATCTCAGAAACGGGACCGTAATTCTGGTACGACGGGCTCGGTAGCTGCGTGAGCGAGTATTTTTACGATATTTTAATTATCTAACTGTTTTTGCTCCTTCACTCCCAATTTAACGTCATCTCACTGCCACTCTGGGTATTATTACAGTTTCAACCAAATTCAGATATCTATTATTTCTCTACTTGTCATCATATATTTTTAAGATGATTCGTACAAAAAAGTTACTTAAATCTTCTGCAAATTAATTGTTACGGAAATATTTGCCGATGGATATATTTCCTAACTGTTATCCTAAGGATATACTTACCCTGCCACGTTAGTTTTTCTCCTGATGACATTTTGTTTTTTGTCAATGCATTGTGGGTAAAAAATTCTGATTGTCATTTGTTTTTGGCTCTAATGTATAAGTACAGTAAAAATGCTGAAACGTGATTGGTTGTTTTGGTTCTAGATTCCCCAATTAACTGCGATTTTGGAATTCATATGTCCTTCTAAAAACAGTGGTTGTCAGTTGACTGTCATGGATTCCATTGTGCAGACTTGCAGTGGTTGTTCCTCTTCATATTTTGACATTATTCGCCGGTTTCATGGACATTACTATGGAACTCCAGAAGTGGTAAATAGGTTTCTGCGTGAACATTCAGTGCTACCTAAAAGTGTCAAGTGTCTCAAGAGCAAATCTGGCACGGATTTATTTGTGGTTTACTTGATCATAATGTAAGGATTTATTTGTGATTTACTTTCTCATAATGTAAGGATTTATTTGTGATTTACTTTTAGTCTGTAACCTGGGAACTACTAGGTTAGGTTAGGTAGGTTTGTTAGGTTCTGTGGCCTTTTACAAATCTCGAAAGTGTTAATTAATCACATTTTGTCCCGTTTTTGTACACCCAAAGTCTCGGGTTCCCACCTGTGTCCGCCGGGAAGGGGGGGAGCCATAACGGTAGAACGGCTTATTTGCAGTGAAAATTAAGGTCAAATTAGTTGAAAACACACTATTTAAGCTAGTAAATATAAAGTTTCATTTTGGATATCGGAGTTTGGTTGAAACTAATTTTACCCTCCTCTGTTCTGGCAAGTGGTAGCCTATGTAGATGTGCTGCTCACACAAACCACAAGGGCAAGTATTTTGACTGTCGGAATATAGTGGCATTGAACTGTCAAGCAGATCCCCTCTGGAACTAATATCTGATAGAAATGAAAGTTAGCTTTGTTTAAACCCTGTTACTATGTAGATATATGTTTTTTTAAAGTCCTGCATTAAGTCCTGTTGTGAATGACAAATTTTCTATATAGGCCTACTGAATTTAGTGAGCTAAGTAAAAAAAGAGGGTTTTGATTTTTTGCTTTAGCATAAATAAGACAAGGTTTAAATCTACGTAGTAGTCTAACTATAGTCTATTTTTTATAGCGGTGCATATTTGCACCGACTCACAGAGGTGCCCTTTTAGCTCGGAAAATTTCCTGATACCTGATTGGTCGGAAGTATTTTTGTCCGAACACCTTCATTGTTCTCAAATAATAACAAAGTAATGTGAATCGAAACTTATTTACTAACCTATATTTCTCCATCAGATATATGTTTTTTCAATAAACAATGTGAAAGAATAAATGTATTATAAAGTATCGTCATGGTAAGTCTAAATTTGATAACACAATCCGCCGAAGTCAACGACAGCAGCTTATTTTCGGATGCACGCTTTGTAATTTTATAATTTTTCACATATTTTAACACAAATTGGGATAAATTACACTCAGCATTAGTTAAACATGTTATTATAAACTTTCTTTGAATACCAGAATTTACCAAAAACATGGAATTAATAGAACCCGATATTTGTGAAAACTTATGGGGAGGTAAAAGAACGGCCTGCAGCGGCCTGGCGGGAAAACAATCCCTTCTGACTGTTATAGACGCAGTTTTTCTTTCGTAATATAGTTCGGCCTGTTCCTTTCAGTTTAAATAGTCTTGCATTGTCTCGCTTCGTAATATTTTGCCTAATATTTTCCCACATTCCTGTTCCTCACCTAATATCTATCTATTTTCCCCGATATCACTTCTTTCATATATGGGATATTCCTTATTTCTTATCCTCTGTGGAAAGTGTTGGCTTTAAGGGAAGCGCTTGCTAGTCTCATTAAAATAGTGTAGAGGTGGGAATAATAGAAATACTATGCTTAATTTCATTTGATATAATGGGAGCTACTGAACAGGTTTGCAGACTAAGCTATACTATCTACACAGCATAAAATTTAAGTTATTATTATTTACATACCTACTGACGTAAGGTACAAAACATAATGAAACGTAGTGCAGATATCCCATATATGAAAGAAGGAATATCGGGGAAAATAGATAGATATTAAGTGAGGAACAGGAATGTGGGAAAATAATAAACAAAATATTACGAAGAGAGACAATGCAAGACTATTTAAACTGAAAGGAATAGGTCGAATTATAATACAAAAAAAAAAAAAAAAAAAAAACTGCGTCTGTGACAGTCAGAAGGGATTGTTTTCCCGCCAGGCCACTGCAGGCTGTTCTTTTACTTCTCCAAAAGTTTTCACAAATATTGGGTTTTATTAATTCCATGTTTTTGGTAAATTCTGATATTCAAAGAAAGTTTATAATAACATGTTTCACTAATACTGAGTGTAATTTATCCCAATTTGTGTTAAAATGAGTGAAAAATTACAAAATTACAAAGCGTGCATCCGAAAATAAGCTGCTGTCGTTGACTTCGGCGGATTGTGTTATTAAATTTAGACTTATTATGACGATACTTTATAATAGATTTATTCTTTCACATTGTTTATTGACAAAACATATATCTGATGGAGAAATATAGGTTAGTAAATAAGTTTCGATTCACATTACTTGATAATTATTTGAGAACAATGAAGGTGTTCGGACAAAAACACTTCCGACCAATCAGGTATCAGGAACCTTTCCGGGTTAAAAGGGCACCCCTTGTGAGTCGTTGCAAATATGCACCGCTATAAAAAATAGACTATAGTGTCTTATGTTGGTAAGACTTATTTTTGGTAGTTCTACTGTAAAGGTCCACATGAATTAAAATATCTTCTTCCAAAAAAGTAATAAGTACCAATTTGTCTTTTTACATTTCTGAGACTATGAGAAAAGCTCTAAATACTACCTAATAATTTTTGTTAGGCCTGACATATTCAACCCTCATATCCTACAATTATTGCGAACCCCAGTGGAAAACCAAATTTTGCTGTGGAGGACAATAAAAAAGAAATGTAATTCTCAAAGTCAATAAGGTAGAGGATATGCAAAAATAACAACATATTCACTCAAAAACACAATTTTCATCCCTGACAACAGTAATGTACACTATTCCCAAAAATTTATAATGTTTATAGATATAGCACAGCCACTTATATGAAAACATCCTAATCTAACCTATCTTAGGGTGGTGGAGCCAAATCTAGACAGGGTTTGTCCCCTCTGGAACCACACGTACTGTACTGTAATCTGCCGTAGCACACACTACTGTACATTAGATATATGTCCTAACCTAACTTAGTGGACTGTATGCTTACCGGACCAGTTTTTCAAACCTCCCCCCCCCCCCCGAACCTCAGCGAAATCTGACTTACTATGAGCTCTACTTCTGTATAGTAGAAATTTTGGTCTAAGCATATCCTGTGGCCCAACTTCCTAGGCTTTAATGTGCAACATTGCCCTTGAGTAATGAATAAGAAAATTTTTTATACCTGCAAATAGGTAACAAAATGAAATTAAATTGATTTCATAAGATACTAAGAGGATATTCCTGACATTCAACAATAGATTATGCTGCAAGTCTGTCTGTTTGTCTGACATAAATCAATTGAAAAATCTGCTTTGCCAATAGCTGTTATACAGAAATCCTATTACTCTGTACAGGAAATTGATAATGTAAAAAGATTGTGGATAACATTCTCCAAAGCAATATTGCTTCTCTAATAAATTGTAAAAAGTGAAATGACAATTGCTTTAATTGATGGATTGGAGCACAGAACTAAAAATATTTTATATTTAGGTTAAAGCACTTCTTATGACAACTGGGTGCTTTATTGGGTATGAAGTCATCCCTCAATATTTGTAGATTCGGTCATTCGCAACACAGAGAATCGTATATCCTATTAAATATAAATTCAGCCATTCTCTGGTTTGGGATAAGTAGGCCTACTCTTGTGGCTCAATGATTTCAACCTGACCGTGCACCTTTGCAACCGACCTGCTTCGCACTTTTTTCCTGTCTGCACTTTTTCCCTCTCTGCACTTTATCCCTCCACACTTTTTCCCTGTCTGCACAGCATAACACACCGTCTCTCGCTGACACGGTTTCACTTTTGCATCGTCTCTTCACGTTTGTGCATCTCCTGTTTCAGTCCTCTTTGTGCAGAATCATGTTGTGATTTAAAAAAAAAGTGAAGTAGAAAACCTGTACACTACACACAAAGTGTGTTTATAGTGATTTTAGAATAAAGTGTGTTATGTACTTTATGCTACTCCACGAGCTAAATATTTGACGGCATAAAGAGTTGCATCGTGCTTCAGACTTCTTGTTTAGAACTTTGTACATAAACGTTAAGTGGTTTTGTACTGTTCTTTTTAAAACATTTTTTATTGTGTTAGTGTAATCATTGTGTATTAGTGTTATTGTTATGTTAACTACTTTACAGTACTGTATACGAAATACTTTACTTTACAGTAGTAATGTTGATATAGGCTATGTGTACGGGGATTTAACCTGCCAAAAACAGTGATCACTTACAAGTGCTAACTTAGCTAATTAGGCTATAGGCCTAGTGTAGTGATAATGCTGTACACATATTATAGAAAAATATATTTGGTACCCTAAAGCATCAGCGAGTGTTGTTAAATAGGAACAACAGTGTTATTTTGTTACAGTATTTACGTAGAAGTTTGGCGATTACTTGTGTAATGCATAGTCTTACCATGTACTAAACATATGTATGTACAGTACATGTGTACAGTTAGTGAAGTGTGTTCATAATGTAATACAATACTTAAAATGTGATAGAAACCACGTTAACCCTTTTACCCCCAAAGGACGTACTGGTACGTTTCACAAGAGCCATCCCTTTACCCCCATGGACGTACCGGTACGTCCTTGCAAAATAATGCTATAAAAATTTTTTTTTTCATATTTTTGATAATTTTTTGAAAAAATTCAAGGCATTTTCCAAGAGAATGAGACCAACCTGACCTCTTTATGACAAAAATTAAGGCTGTTAGAGCAATTTAAAAAAAATATACTGCAAAATGTGCTGGGAAAAAAATAACCCACTGGGGTTAAGGGTTGGAAATTTCCAAATAGCCTGGGGGTTAAAGGGTTAAAACAATATTGTGCAGTACAGTGGGTTATCTAGGGTGTTAGCCGACCGCATGTAGGCAATGGGCAGCGAGTTGGTAGGTTGTGAGGTGACCCATTCGCGGGTTCTCGATTTTCGCACCTGTCTCGGTTACCTAACCCCTACGAATAAGGAGGGCTGACTGTAATTTGATAAGTATGATGCAAAAGGGATTGTGTGTTTAAAATCCAAATCTAACAAGCAGCTCTTCTAGGAGGACACTCCGAAAGCAAACCATTGTTCTCTATTCTCGGGTAGTGCCATAGCCTCTGTACCATGGTCTTACATTGCCTTGGGTTAGAGTTCTCTTGCTTGAGGGTACACTCGGGCACACTTTTCTATCTAGTTTCTCTTCCTCTTGTTCTGTTAAAGTTTTTTCTAGTTTAAATAGGAAATATTTATTTTAATATTGTTACTACTCCTAAAATATTTTATTTTTCCTTATTTTCCTTTCCTCACTGGGTTATTTTCCCTGTTGGGCCCCCTGGGCTTATAGCATCCTGCTTTTCCAACTATGGTTGTAGCCTAGCATTTAATAATAATAATAATAATAATAAAAAATTGGGTAGGTTTAGAGAGGAGCAAACATACGCTTTTAACCAGTATACTCACGAAAGGGAACTAAAACCAAGTGAACAACAAAATTTGAATAAACTACTAGTAAGAGAGAGAGGGGTGTACTTTATTAAATATTGGGTAAGTAAATTTTTGGGGTAGGATGCTATGTGGTCCCCAAGGATTTTCCTGATAAGGGGTAAAACATGGAATTGTATGACTTAGAATATTAAAGAAATAATGTTTTCCCTCCTGAAGGGCCAGTTTATATATTTGCAATAAATGGACTCTGTTAGCATAAAGGAGACCCATGGGTTCTTGCTCTGTTGAACTTTTCACAGCACCTCCAATGTTAAATTTGTCTGCAAATCCATGACACGTCATCACCCTGAACCATGGGGTGTATGTAATTGTTTGGGATAGATGTAAACTTTCTCATTACCTGTCAAATATATTCATTATGGGGAAAGTGTTATTTATCTTTGTCTGAAATATGATATGATGTAGCTATGTTTACGATTTACAAATTATGATTTAGTGTTTCCTTGCCAGGAGTGAAGATGGTGGGGGAAACAATAATAGGTTTAAAACTTGATCATAGGGTGAGCTAAACATACGGCTGTCTAAAAGGGGTTGCAGGGACTGTATCCACTCCCCGTCCCTGCAGTAGGTAATTGAATAGGGAGAAATATCCTACGTTAGGTTAAGTGTTGTTGTGTTTACTTCCCTTTTAAAATGTGGCTTTTCAGTAAAAACCGTTGGAATTTGAGAACATCTATAGTTAAGATAATATGTCTTTCCATATACTATTTACATCAGAACAGTTCAAAGTACTTATAAATACACCAAGAACACTTCTTATATTTTCATTAGGAATATTGTGCTATTGTAAATATTTACCCAACCTACTACAGTACAAAGGCTCCAGAACCAATTCCAATACTAGAAACAATGCCTCCTGGGTACTTGGCTCTTCATAGCCTCCATCCTTCTATTAGCCATTATCTAGTTAAGACATCGTTCTCTGCGCTGTTATTTACATGTCTTTTCAAAGCTCGCTATACTGCATCAACTTATAAGTTAAGTAAAGTTAAGTTATAAATTTGTTATTCCCTATTCTTAGCAGTACTGTAGTGCTAATGCAATTGAGGTACTGCATTGATATTTATTTTGCTTTTTGTTCTTTGATTTGATCTTTTTAAAATGGAGTACAGTATTGTATGATACCATTACTGTTTCATCTTTCATGTCCACATGAAGTTTTTAGGTTAAAGTATTTTATCACCTCTTCACTTTATATGAGTTTTAACTCCATTTCAAGTGAATTGTTTTCCTAGCCTAAGTCATAGCTCTATTTTTGGAAAGTTTTAGTCTAGCGCAGCCTAGAGTTATTTGCATATTCCAGCATATGACACCATAACGGTTCTGGCTTTCATGACAGCATGAGAAGTGTCTAGCACAGAGTATTTTGTCACCTTTTTACTTAATACAAATTTTTTTACTTGGGTTTTATATGATTGTTAGCTTAGCCTACAGTAAGTTGTGGAACTTTTTTTGTAAGTCTTAGGCTACCGTGGACTAGAGTTGTTTGCATATGTGTACTAAATAGTACAGGATACCTGAGGTTAAGACGATCTTGAGTTACGACAATTCGCCATAATGAACGGGCTCCCGTAAGGTACTTGAAATTTTTTGTTTCAATGTTTGGTTCGTTAATACGATGAACTACTTGCCGACATGGAGAGCAGCTAACACCATTGCCTGGTGGTGAAGTAGTGCATTACGCTCCACTTTAGCATTAGTTTGCCGTCTTTTAAGACGATACGCGTATGGGATTTCGTTACTGCTCTTTTTTGGATATTTTTGTGCCTCTTTTTCTTTGCATCATGTCTGGAAAGCATAAGTCAGACTTCTGATGGCAGTGCATCAGAGAAGAGGAAAGCCATTACTGTACTGTACAATGAAGCTGAAAGTGGACATCACATACATACATATACCAGAGCACTTCCCGCAATTTTTGGGGGTAGCCGACATCAACAAATGAAACAAAAACAAAAAAAGGGGACCTGTACACTCTACGTTCCTCCCAGCCTAACAAGGGACTCAACCGAGTTCAGCTGGTACTGCTAGGGTGCCACAGCCCACCCTCCCCCGTTATCCACCACAGATGAAGCTTCATAATGCTGAATCCCCTACTGCTGCTACCTCTGCGGTCATAATTGTGGACATAATGAAGCAAAATGGAAAAGGAGAGTAAAAGTACAGTACTACACTAGTTGTTATAAGTATTACTTACGGTCTACTACTGTAGTACTGTATTAGTGTAGCTACAGTACACGACTGTATAGGGTAAAAGTATTTATATGTATAGGGTACAGTGCAGTAATTTATGACTACTAAAGGATTGTTACTCTCCCTCTTTAATGTATATTATGCATATACAGTATGTATGTATATACAGTAGGATATGTTATGTATCTAAAATCCAACGTGACGAAAATCGACTTATGACGCATCGTAAGAACGGATCTCATTCGTGATTCGAGAGACCGCCAATACTTTGGTATAAACATACAAAGGGTTTTACATTGTTTGTAAGTCAGTACAGTAGTGTTTTTATACAAGATTTATTATATATCTACATGTCTATAGTATATATTAACTCTTTGATGACCAATGGAAGTACATCAATGTATACATTTCCAAAAACATTTCCAAATATTCATTAAAAGTCGAATTTCGTGTTTTATGTGAAAATTTGCTCTATGCCAGTGACTTTTATCACTTTGGAATAACAAATCAACCTGCATATCAGCTGCCCATTTTGGCAGTTTTCTCTTGACTTTTCTTTTTGTAATTTAGGAAAAATTTTCTGACTTACATTGGAAAAACTGTAAATTTTCTTTATACAAAATTTATTCAGGAACATAATAGAACAATTCTCAAATTCATATATATTATACTTTTTTTTTTTACAAATATTTGTGTAAGTAGCAGTTTTTTCCACATATCTCAAAATTTATTGTAGATAGCTATGTACTATTGAAATTCTGATTATTCTCTCATAAAACACAGTACAGTATAACCATTTAGCAAAAATTGCCCAAAGTGGATGTTATAACTCAAGTACTATGGTCACTATAGTGAGTTGAAAAAGATATTTCTAACCAATTTCTTGCTAGCACCCAGGAGTTCGGTCCTGTGAACAAACGCTAATTAATTGTTTGGTCGTCAAAAGCATATACGGCATATATATTGTTTGAGGCGTGTTATAGTGGTGGATCTACACATATTTGCCATGGTATTGAATGGGCAGCCTTACAGTAAATAGCTTTCCTAATTCTCTATATCATTGTAGGGTAAAATATTTATGTACAGTATGCTGTATTTATTTTGTTCCTACACGTAATACAAACCGTCGACCTTTATTAGGAGTATGACTTCAGCAAAGTTGGCTAGGGTGTTAGATTTTTAACAGGGCAAACATAGTTTGCATTAGGCTTGCTCATTCTCTTCGTGAGAAGCAAGCACCTAGTACACAATCACCACTCAGCATCGACACATCAATGATCAGCAAGCATACAATTTCCACGCAACCGAGCCACTTGATCTGAGTCTCCACGGAAATGATCGTCTCGATCTCGCTCACCATGAGCAAGGAGATACTAAGTTTTTCCCTTTACGGACAAGAAATCTTGTGCTTCTCATTCGCCACAGGACAGGAAGCAGTGGTCTACCCAAGTCTTGCTACTTCGCAAGATGGTAAGGCTCATATTTCCAGTTCCCATTCAGGGCGGACACCCGGATCATGATACGAGTATCGTAAACTAAGCTCCCAATAAATGCATTCGTCAAGAAACACTCTTGATCGCCAAGATCGCTATCTAGTGATAAACATGCTTAAGCATGCATGGAAATGACTGCATGTACCAGGAACGTATGGTCCAACTGAGAACACCCTTGAGTGCTTTCTCCCTGCTAACGCGTGCTAGTGACGGTATGTGCCTGGAACGTATTTTCTTTGGAGAACAATTGCAGTACATTCTCTCCTTGTACATCACGCGAGAGATTACGTATCAGCAACTTTCCCTTCCCTTAGAAGATGTTTTGATACATGGTGCATGCATTCCTCAGTGACTTTTGGGTCACCGAACAATGGTTTCCATATGATTAGTAACCACAATCGTAGGTTATGAGATGTTTCGTCTTTACAAGAAAGTTTCGAATGTGTTATCCTGGAAGGCAAGTCACCTTGCAGTTATTCTTTGTGATCATTGTATCCCATGGGATTATCTGCATGCTGCGATTGGGAACTGTATGATTAGCAACTATGATTGCTGACTATGATTGGGAAGCATGCAAACACCGGTTGCAATCAGGAAGCATGTGGTTGCGATCGGGAAAAATGCTATCACTGGCCTTTATCGGGAATTGTGATTGCCGGCCTCGATGGGGAACCATACGATCGTTATCCACAATTGGGAATCATGCAAGCAAGAATTAATTTTCTCTGGTGATAGTTACCTTCAAGTCCCCAGGTAACTAGCTTACTTATTTCTGTTACATATTCCTTCCCAATGCTTTTTGCCTCAGAGAAGATAAAGAGAATGATAATAAAGCAAACAACAACGGATCTGGCGCTCTCTTTGTGACTTCACCTGATTCCTATGCATGGTTTCGTGGGAGGAGCAGTGTTGCGCAGAACCCAACCCCAAGTGGGTAGGATTTTGGTTCTAGACAAAAGGGCTTAAGCTGAGTATCAGCATTACTGGTCAAGAAGGGCCATCTGGCCTCATCACTTTCTGCCTTGAGATGTCCATGTGACGGTTTAGTGATAACTTAGTTTAGAATATAAGATAGCGTGTTTATTTATTTATTCATTTGCTGTGTTTCTGTCTGTTGGTGGACAATAGTACGTCAAAACTACTCGACAGATTTTGACGAAATTTTCACCACAGATAGATCTTAGGTCATGAATGACCTCATTAAATTTTGGAGATGATCCAGATCTGGATTTTAGATCCTGATTTGTACTATTTGCCATCTAGAGTCAGCATATGAAAGTGGGATATGCTGTTCATAGGCTTTAGTTAAATAATACAGTATCTTCATCCACATTTAGCATATGAAAAAAAAGAAGTGCTTCGTTCATATTCTTGAGTAAAATACTGGTGGATGGATGGAGTGA
>NC_090755.1:81063576-81073576 GCF_036898095.1 Palaemon carinicauda
CAAGAAGCAGTAACAGACTGGAAACTTGATTTCCATGCTAAACAAGAAGCAGCAACAGACTGGAAACTTGATTTCCATGCTAAACAAGGAGCAGCAACAGACTGGAAACTTGATTTCCATGCTAAACAAGAAGCAGCAACAGACTGGAAACTTGATTTCCATGCTAAACAAGAAGCAGCAACAGACTGAAAACTTGATTTCCATGCTAAACAAGGAGCAGCAACAGACTGGAAACTTGATTTCCATGCTAAACAAGAAGCAGCAACAGACTGGAAACTTGATTTCCATGCTAAACAAGAAGCAGCAACAGACTGGAAACTTGATTTCCATGCTAAACAAGGAGCAGCAACAGACTGGAAACTTGATTTCCATGCTAAACAAGAAGCAGCAACAGACTGGAAACTTGATTTCCATGCTAAACAAGGAGCAGCAACAGACTGGAAACTTGATTTCCATGCTAAACAAGAAGCAGCAACAGACTGGAAACTTGATTTCCATGCTAAACAAGAAGCAGCAACAGACTGGAAACTTGATTTCCATGCTAAACAAGAAGCAGCAACAGACTGGAAACTTGATTTCCATGCTAAACAAGAAGCAGCAACAGACTGGAAACTTGATTTCCATGCTAAACAAGAAGCAGCAACAGACTGGAAACTTGATTTCCATGCTAAACAAGGAGCAGCAACAGACTGGAAACTTGATTTCCATGCTAAACAAGAAGCAGCAACAGACTGGAAACTTGATTTCCATGCTAAACAAGGAGCAGCAACAGACTGGAAACTTGATTTCCATGCTAAACAAGAAGCAGCAACAGACTGGAAACTTGATTTCCATGCTAAACAAGGAGCAGCAACAGACTGGAAACTTGATTTCCATGCTAAACAAGAAGCAGCAACAGACTGGAAACTTGATTTCCATGCTAAACAAGGAGCAGCAACAGACTGGAAACTTGATTTCCATGCTAAACAAGAAGCAGCAACAGACTGGAAACTTGATTTCCATGCTAAACAAGAAGCAGCAACAGACTGGAAACTTGATTTCCATGCTAAACAAGAAGCAGCAACAGAATGGAAACTTGATTTCCATGCTAAACAAGAAGCAGCAACAGACTGGAAACTTGATTTCCATGCTAAACAAGAAGCAGCAACAGAATGGAAACTTGATTTCCATGCTAAACAAGGAGCAGCAACAGACTGGAAACTTGATTTCCATGCTAAACAAGAAGCAGCAACAGACTGGAAACTTGATTTCCATGCTAAACAAGGAGCAGTAACAGACTGGAAACTTGATTTCCATGCTAAACAAGGAGCAGCAACAGACTGGAAACTTGATTTCCATGCTAAACAAGGAGCAGTAACAGACTGGAAACTTGATTTCCATGCTAAACAAGGAGCAGTAACAGACTGGAAACTTGATTTCCATGCTAAACAAGGAGCAGTAACAGACTGGAAACTTGATTTCCATGCTAAACAAGGAGCAGCAACAGACTGGAAACTTGATTTCCATGCTAAACAAGGAGCAGCAACAGACTGGAAACTTGATTTCCATGCTAAACAAGAAGCAGCAACAGACTGGAAACTTGATTTCCATGCTAAACAAGAAGCAGCAACAGACTGGAAACTTGATTTCCATGCTAAACAAGAAGCAGCAACAGACTGGAAACTTGATTTCCATGCTAAACAAGAAGCAGCAACAGACTGGAAACTTGATTTCCATGCTAAACAAGAAGCAGCAACAGACTGGAAACTTGATTTCCATGCTAAACAAGAAGCAGCAACAGACTGGAAACTTGATTTCCATGCTAAACAAGAAGCAGCAACAGACTGGAAACTTGATTTCCATGCTAAACAAGAAGCAGCAACAGACTGGAAACTTGATTTCCATGCTAAACAAGAAGCAGCAACAGACTGGAAACTTGATTTCCATGCTAAACAAGAAGCAGCAACAGACTGGAAACTTGATTTCCATGCTAAACAAGAAGCAGCAACAGACTGGAAACTTGATTTCCATGCTAAACAAGAAGCAGCAACAGACTGGAAACTTGATTTCCATGCTAAACAAGAAGCAGTAACAGACTGGAAACTTGATTTCCATGCTAAACAAGAAGCAGACTGGAAACTTGATTTCCATGCTAAACAAGGAGCAGCAACAGACTGGAAACTTGATTTGCATGCTAAACAAGAAGCAGCAGCAGAATGGAAACTTGATTTCCATGCTAAACAAGAAGCAGCAACAGACTGGAAACTTGATTTCCATGCTAAACAAGGAGCAGTAACAGACTGGAAACTTGATTTCCATGCTAAACAAGGAGCAGTAACAGACTGGAAACTTGATTTCCATGCTAAACAAGGAGCAGCAACAGACTGGAAACTTGATTTGCATGCTAAACAAGAAGCAGCAGCAGAATGGAAACTTGATTTCCATGCTAAACAAGGAGCAGCAACAGAATGGAAACTAGATTTCCATGCTAAACAATGAGCAGCAACAGAATGGAAACTTGATTTCCATGCTAAACAAGAAGCAGCAACAGAATGGAAACTTGATTTCCATGCTAAACAAGAAGCAGCAACAGAATGGAAACTTGATTTCCATGCTAAACAAGGAGCAGCAACAGAATGGAAACTTGATTTCCATGCTAAACAAGGAGCAGCAACAGAATGGAAACTAGATTTCCATGCTAAACAAGAAGCAGCAACAGAATGGAAACTTGATTTGCATGCTAAACAAGGAGCAGCAACAGAATGGAAACTTGATTTCCATGCTAAACAAGGAGCAGCAACAGACTGGAAACTTGATTTCCATGCTAAACAAGGAGCAGCAACAGAATGGAAACTTGATTTCCATGCTAAACAAGGAGCAGCAACAGACTGGAAACTAGATTTGCATGCTAAACAAGGAGCAGCAACAGAATGGAAACTTGATTTGCATGCTAAACAAGGAGCAGCAACAGACTGGAAACTTGATTTGCATGCTAAACAAGGAGCAGCAACAGACTGGAAACTAGATTTGCATGCTAAACAAGGAGCAGCAACAGAATGGAAACTTGATTTGCATGCTAAACAAGGAGCAGCAACAGAATGGAAACTTGATTTGCATGCTAAACAAGGAGCAGCAACAGAATGGAAACTTGATTTGCATGCTAAACAAGGAGCAGCAACAGAATGGAAACTTGATTTGCATGCTAAACAAGGAGCAGCAACAGAATGGAAAGTTGATTTGCATGCTAAACAAGGAGCAGCAACAGACTGGAAACTAGATTTGCATGCTAAACAAGGAGCAGCAACAGAATGGAAACTTGATTTGCATGCTAAACAAGGAGCAGCAACAGACTGGAAACTAGATTTGCATGCTAAACAAGGAGCAGCAACAGACTGGAAACTTGATTTGCATGCTAAACAAGGAGCAGCAACAGAATGGAAACTTGATTTGCATGCTAAACAAGGAGCAGCAACAGAATGGAAACTTGATTTGCATGCTAAACAAGGAGCAGCAACAGAATGGAAACTAGATTTGCATGCTAAACAAGGAGCAGCAACAGACTGGAAACTAGATTTGCATGCTAAACAAGGAGCAGCAACAGACTGGAAACTAGATTTGCATGCTAAACAAGGAGCAGCAACAGACTGGAAACTTGATTTGCATGCTAAACAAGGAGCAGCAACAGACTGGAAACTAGATTTGCATGCTAAACAAGGAGCAGCAACAGACTGGAAACTTGATTTGCATGCTAAACAAGGAGCAGCAACAGAATGGAAACTAGATTTCCATGCTAAACAAGGAGCAGCAACAGACTGGAAACTTGATTTGCATGCTAAACAAGGAGCAGCAACAGACTGGAAACTTGATTTGCATGCTAAACAAGAAGCAGCAACAGACTGGAAACTAGATTTCCATGCTAAACAAGAAGCAGCAACAGACTGGAAACTTGATTTGCATGCTAAACAAGGAGCAGCAACAGACTGGAAACTTGATTTGCATGCTAAACAAGAAGCAGCAACAGACTGGAAACTTGATTTCCATGCTAAACAAGAAGCAGCAACAGAATGGAAACTTGATTTCCATGCTAAACAAGAGGCAGCAACAGAATGGAAACTTGATTTCCATGCTAAACAAGGAGCAGCAACAGAATGGAAACTTGATTTCCATGCTAAACAAGGAGCAGCAACAGAATGGAAACTAGATTTCCATGCTAAACAAGAAGCAGCAACAGAATGGAAACTTGATTTCCATGCTAAACAAGGAGCAGCAACAGAATGGAAACTAGATTTCCATGCTAAACAAGGAGCAGCAACAGACTGGAAACTTGATTTGCATGCTAAACAAGAAGCAGCAACAGACTGGAAACTTGATTTGCATGCTAAACAAGGAGCAGCAACAGAATGGAAACTAGATTTCCATGCTAAACAAGAAGCAGCAACAGAATGGAAACTTGATTTGCATGCTAAACAAGAAGCAGCAACAGAATGGAAACTAAATTTCCATGCTAAACAAGGAGCAGCAACAGACTGGAAACTTGATTTGCATGCTAAACAAGGAGCAGCAACAGAATGGAAACTTGATTTCCATGCTAAACAAGGAGCAGCAACAGAATGGAAACTTGATTTCCATGCTAAACAAGGAGCAGCAACAGAATGGAAACTAGATTTCCATGCTAAACAATAAGCAGCAACAGAATGGAAACTTGATTTCCATGCTAAACAAGAAGCAGCAACAGAATGGAAACTTGATTTCCATGCTAAACAATGAGCAGCAACAGAATGGAAACTTGATTTCCATGCTAAACAAGGAGCAGTAACAGACTGGAAACTTGATTTCCATGCTAAACAAGGAGCAGTAACAGACTGGAAACTTGATTTCCATGCTAAACAAGGAGCAGTAACAGACTGGAAACTTGATTTCCATGCTAAACAAGGAGCAGCAACAGACTGGAAACTTGATTTCCATGCTAAACAAGAAGCAGCAACAGACTGGAAACTTGATTTCCATGCTAAACAAGAAGCAGCAACAGACTGGAAACTTGATTTGCATGCTAAACAAGAAGCAGCAGCAGAATGGAAACTTGATTTCCATGCTAAACAAGAAGCAGCAACAGACTGGAAACTAGATTTCCATGCTGAACAAGAAGCAGCAACAGAGTGGAAACTTGCTTTCCACGCTGAACAAGAAGCAGCAACAGAGTGGAAACTTGTTTTCCACGCTGAACAAGAAGCAGCAACAGAGTGGAAACTTGATTTCCATGCTAAACAAGAAGTTTCCATGCTAATCAAGAAGCAGCAACAGAATGGAAACTTGATTTCCAATTCAAACAGAAAACAAAGAGGCACCTTGATTTTCGCATCAGTTTAGACGGCAGCCTTTTGGTGTCAGGCGCCTGCTCGCTCCCCTAGGAAAATAAAATAAATATGCCTCCCACTAGTGTGACCCCAGTAAATCTTTGATCGAGGGAACTTAGGTCAAGGGTGAATGTTCGTCTTGTGGAAGAGGTCACGGTGTAGTGGAGAGATAAGGGAATCATTACTATCATCAATTGTTCATTACTTCTCTTGTAGTTTATCTATTTCTTTATTTCCTTTCCTCACTGGGATATTTTTTTCCTGTTGGGGGCACTTGGGCTTATAGCATCTTGCTTTTCGATCGAGGACTGTATTTTAGACATTTATGATAATAATAATAATAATAATAATAATAATAATTAGATAAATAACAAGGATATTTAGGTTTTTACCAAACAAAATTTCCAGTCGCTTTCAATAAATCATCATCAGCTTCATCTCCTCCTCCTACGCCCATTGACGCAAAGGGCCTCTGTTAGATTTCCACAGTCGTGTCTATCTTGAGCTTTTAAATCTACTTCTCCATTCATTGTCATCTACTTCACGCTTCAAAGTTCTCAGCCGTGTAGTCCTGTGTCTTCTAACTCGTGTAGAGTCAAGTTGAATGTTTGGTGAACTAATCTCTCTTTGGAAACACAGATGTCAAATAATTTCGCTTCATTACATTATCTAACAATTTTTATAATGTTTTCATCATCATCATCATCACCATCATCTCTTCCTACGCCTATTGACTCAATGGGTCTCAAGGATTCATTGGCTAAATTCATCAAAGGATAGCCACTTTTACAATGGTTAATTATAATGGTGATGGGCTATGCTTTTAAATGTTTTACAATGATTGATTATAATGATAGTTTATTTTTTACAATAGAGAGCGTTAATACATAGTACTTTTAAGTGTTATAAACATGTTGATAGCTGTGGTTTATGAATATACAAAAAATGTTATTAAAATCACCAAAGGCTTTCACCAAGTTCTTCCTGTTCAAATAAATAAGTGGGTTTGTTCAGTATTGCAGTGGTATGTACCAACCGTGTGTCACACGATCGTGCATAATAACGACATTTCATTTTGTGTATATATTATGCTTGTATCTTCGCTCTCCCCTCGCACTAAAAAGAACCTGAAATAACATGTATGGTTTTCTCACCGTTAACTGTTAACCGATGTGGTGTCGGTTGAACAGGAAATTTCTTGTTCAACCGACACCGCCTCGGTTAACAGTTAATGATGAGAAAAACAGACACATTATTTCAGGTTCAATGCAACAGGAAATTTCCTGTTCAACCAATACAGCATTGGTTAACAGTTAACGGTGAGAAAAAACATACATGTTATTTCAGGTTCTTTTTAGTGCGAGGGGAGAGCGAAGATACAACCATATTATATACACAATGAAATGTCGTTATTATGTACGATCGTTTTTTGTATATAAAGGAGAGTGTTCTGTAATAAAGTTACTCGGTTGCTTTCATCCAGTCTTTGAGTCACAACCTTCTTTCGGTTCGTCACAGGTACAACCCACTTTACACTTAGATCCCTCTGTTCTGTCTCTGGTCTTGTGAGGAGAGGAATTTTTGTCTTTTGTTTTTATACTTTTGAGCGTTCAGAACTCGGTCAAATTATCATTGTTATTAAAAATGGGAAGGCTTCGACAAGGTAATTCTCTCTCTCTCTCTCTCTCTCTCTCTCTCTATCTCTCTCTCTCTCTCTCTCTCTCTCTCTCTCTCTCTCTCTCATTTCAGAACTGTCAAATTACCATTATTATAAATGATAATGAGAACGGTTGACTATGTAACTATTTAATTCCCCCCTCTCTCTCTCTCTCTCTCTCTCTCTCTCTCTCTCTCTCTCTCTCTCACACAAAATCACATTTGTGTTTAGAATAATGTCAAATTACCATTATTATTATTAGGAATGAGAACGCTTCGACTAGGTAATCTCTCTCTCTCTCTCTCTCTCTCTCTCTCTCTCTCTCTCTCTCTCTCTCTCTCTCTCTCTCTCTCTATAGTGAAGTAATCGGCTTTTAGAAAGCAGCTTACTCTGAGGTCTCATTGACTCCACCCATCCTTCCATTTTCTTACATCTACATTAAACAGAGATAAGACAGACGTGGTTTCTTCAGTGGACGGGAAAGCGAATCTTCAAAAAGATGTGTAGACAGGGATTGATGGACGGAAGGAAGGATAGCGCCTGATAGTGGGTAGTTCGTAGTGGTCATATGTATTGGATGGGTTTCGTGTCCTATTGAAATCCAACGTCTCACTAATGAAATTCCCCAAGATATGGGACAAACAGGAATGGAGTATTCGATACGGTTTAGATGTTTCAGAAACTACAAGTAATAATAATATTTCTCATATAATAAAGAGCAAGTCTCTTTCTCTCTCTCTCTCTCTCTCTCTCTCTCTCTCTCTCTCTCTCTCTCTCTCTCTATATATATATATATATATATATATATATATATTTATTATTATTATTATTATTATTATTCCTAGATAAGCTACAACCCTAATTGGAAAAGTGGGATGCTACAAACCCAAAGGCTCCGGCAGGAAAAAATAGCCCCGTGAGGAAAGGAAATAAATATACTATATAAGAAGTAATGAACAGTTAAAATAAAATATTTTAAGAACAATAGCAATATTTCTTCCCTGTCAGGCTGAGCAGCATTGCCGAACGTATGACTACTCGGTCTTTCCCCGTCCCTCGAATAAGGGGGAGAGGGAGTAGTCATAACCTGGGGAAAGTGGGTACCCTTAGAGGTATATACTTGGAAGTTACTCCATCCCCAATTAGGGGAGGGGTTGGGAAGGATTGAATCAGTGTGTGTGTGGCTATCTATCTAAATATTTAGCAGTCATTTCTGACGGGTCGCGTACAGTAGTATGTACCAACCGTGTGTCACACGATCGTACATAAATTATTTTGTATATATTATGCTTGTATCTGCGCTCTTCCCTCGCACTAAAAAGAACCAGAATAAACATGTCTGCGTGTTTCCTCTGTAACATTGTCTGTTTCTCGAACATGAAAATTCCTGTTGTCTTGAGGTTTTGTATATAAAGGAGAGTGTTCTTTAATAAAGTTACTCAGTTGATTGCTTCCTGCCTTTGAGTCACAACCTTTCTCTCGGCCCGTCACAAGTAATAAAAATCCTAATAATGAATCTAAGTGGCCAAAAAAGGAACTTGAACTTGATGTACTTGAACATATGTTTTGGAAATGTGCATAACCAATTTGCTTTAATTTGAATAATGGGATCGTGTCAGTATACCCTTCTTTGATCTTAGTCTCGTGCAAGCAGCCATTACTCTGAGGGGAAATCTGGCCTTGAAGCAATTACACCATTGCGTGCTTGGCTCCGCATGCAGGCACTCATACTGAGTTCAGATTTTTAGACACTTTTAAGAATCATGAATGGGTAAATCAGACCATTGATTTTTAGACACTTTTAAGAACCATGAATGGGTAAATCAGACCATTGATTTTTAGACACTTTTAAGAATCATGAATGGGTAAATCAGACCATTGATTTTTAGACACTTTTAAGAACCATGAATGGGTAAATCAGACCATTGATTTTTAGACACTTTTAAGAACTATGAATGGGTAAATCAGACCATTGATTTTTAGACACTTTTAAGAACCATGAATGGGTAAATCATACCATTGATTTTTAGACACTTTTAAGAACCATGAATGGGTAAATCAGACTATTGTTAACTACCTGACATCTAGTTTGAATTTAGCCTCTAGACTTATTAAGAATCATAACTACCTGACATCGGTCATAACTCGATATGTTATTTTTAGAGCACATGCCAGCAGTAGGCAGGTAAATGCAGCCTAGTATTTTTTTTTTTTTTTTTTTTTGCGCCATGAATCAAAGAAAATAAGACAAGAGCTGGTGGTCCGAGGGAAGCGATTGAATTAAAGGGTTCAAAGGTCATTCATGAATGGCAGACGAAAGGGTCAGTGACAATGCCCTAGAGGCTAACCGTATATTGTTGTTGTTTTTATTGTTATTTTTTATTATTACTATTATTTGTTAAGCTACAACCCTAGTTGGAAAAGTAGGATGCTATAAGCACTGGGGGTCCAACAGGGAAAATAGCCCAGTGATGAAAGGAAACAAGGAAAAATAAAATATTTTAAGAATAACAACATTAAAATAAATATCTCCTATATAAACTATAAAAACTTTAACAAAACAAGAGGAAGAGAAATAAGATAGAATAGTGTGGCTGAGTGTACCCTCAAGTAAGAGAACTCTAACCCAAGACAGTGGAAGGCTATGTTACAGAGGCTATGGCACTACCCAAGACCAGAGAGCAATGGTTTGATTTTGGAGTGTCCTTATCCATATGATCAGCGCTCAAATTAAGGACAACGAAGGGTCAGGCAATGGCTACTGATGACTCAGCAAGTAAACCTATAGACTCCCCCAAACCCAATTCCTTAGTTCACAAGGATGATAGGGTTGCAGGCACTGCAAGAAACTAACGAGTTTGAGCAGGGCTCGAACCCCAGTCCGGTAGATTGCCAGGCAGGGACGTTTCCAACAGGCCACCACAACCTCTTTAAGTAAGAAAGGGTATATGAGTAAAAATAAAAAAATAAAAACTATCGCAAATCTCTCTAGAGTATTGTAAGTTATAAT
>NC_090755.1:81078576-81084094 GCF_036898095.1 Palaemon carinicauda
TATATATATGTAATATATATAAATATATATATATATATATATATATGTAATAGATATATATATAAATATATCTATATAATATATATATATATATATATATATGTATGTGTGTGATCATGAAGCTATAAGATACATGAATGCGTTTTCTTGTAGTTTCTAATGCACGTACAGCAAGTTACGCACGTGAAAATAAAAAAGCATGTCCTTCCTAAAATTTCTTCTAATTAGCGCACGCATTAAGTGTCATATGACTCCAGTCAAATTAAACGACAAGCCGTTGAATTTAACACGCTAATTTAAACTCTAGTTTTCATTTATTCATTCATTTTATTCATTCATTCATTTATCATCATCATCTCCTATTTTCATTACAATTATTACGTTGTTAATTTTTTATGCCCATGTTAACCTTATTGATTAAAGCCGTTGAATGTAGTCATGCAATTTTCCCCTTTATGTGACCTCTCTAATAGGCTGTTAATACCTGTATTATCCTAAATAAAGTTAACTGTTCGGGAGCTTGTATATTTATGCCTCCTTCACTTCCGTCACACGTCTAATGGTCATTATCCTGTTTCCCCTTGGCTCTGGGAAAATTCGTCTAGTTCAGTGGTTCCCAAACTGGGGGGCGCGCCCCACTAGGGGGGCGTGAGGACGATACAAGGGGGGCGTGAAGTCATTGCTAGAAATTACTTGTTTAATAGAATAATAAAATCATTAAAAGAACAAATATCTGTCATTACATACATGCATCCATCTCACTAAATTTGACTAGAAATTGGGCCTTAGTCTCATAAGTATTTCTAAATATTATATGCCATGTTTTCGAATTATATATTCTTAAAATTACAACTCAATTTTGCCAATTTGCTATGTTCAAATTTTTTTTTTTCGCACACTTTGAACCAAATGTTTCGTTTTTAGTTACTGGAATGTACTATTATTTGTTTTGAGTGGCTTTCATTATTAGAATGTAATACAAACAGAAATCTGTTTTCCTGTATAATGCTAGGAAATAAATGTATGAATCATTTCATTTAAAAAGAAAAGAGAGGAGTGGGGGCGTACGGGTCTACTGGAAGCGAAAAGGGGGCGTCAGGCAAGATAGTTTGGGAACCACTGGTCTAGTTGATGTTGATATCTCCTATACTAACAAGAAATGAAAATATTGTTAACCTCATTATGAGTGCAAGAGGAATGACTGGTTAGGCTGGGGAACTATGACAAGAAATGTACTAAAGTTGTTAGAAATTATTTAGGGATACGAAATGGTTCTCTAGCTTTTTTATTATCATTTTCATCATGACTTTAATTATCATTACTTATAATATTGGTAGCTATATTGATGGTAATGACGTGAGATTTCTTCATCTACACACGTTATTATTATTATTATTATTATTATTATTATTATTTGCTAAGCTACCACCCTTGTTAAAAACAGGATCCTATAAACCTAAGGGATCCAATAGGAGAAAAAGCCCAGTGAGGAAAGGAAATATTGACGTGACGAAGTGAGAATAAAATATTAAATGAATATTTTTTTCTTCACAACTTTGATAGCTAATATGAAACGTTTTGTTGTAAAAAATAAATTTTTGTTAATTGTTCAATAATATTTAACTGTTTCTTGAAAATAGTTTTTCTTAGTTTTGCATGAAGCCACACGTTGAGATATTACTGCTAGAGATTTGGGGTCCTTTGACTGGCCAGACAGTACTACATTGGATCCTTCTCTCAGGTTACGGTTCACTTTCCCATTGCCTACACATACACCGAATAGTCTGGTCTATTCTTTACGCATTCTCTTCTGTCCTCATACACCTGACAACACTAAGATAATCAAACAATTCCTCTTCACTCAAGGGGTTAACTACTGTTCTGTAATTGTTCAGTGGCTACTTTCCTTTTGGTAAGGGTAGAAGAGACTCTTTAGCTATGGTAAGCAGTTCTTCTAGGAGAAAGACACTACAAAATCAAACCATTGTTCTCTATTCTTGGGTAGTGCCATAGTCTCTGTACCATGGTCTTCCACTGTCTTGGGTTCGAGTTCTCTTGCTTGAGGGTACACTCGGGCACACTATTCTATTCTTTCTTATTTCTCTTCCTCTTTTTTTTTGTTAAAGTTTCTATAGTTTTATATATGAAATATTATTCTAATGTTGTTACTATTCTTAAAAGATTTAAATTTTCCCTTGTTTCCTTTTCTCACTGGGCTATTTTCCCTGATGGGGCCCCTGGTCTTATAGCATCCTGCTTTTCCAACTAGGGTTGTAGCTTAGCAAGTAATAATAATAATGATAAAAGTGGTGGAGATTATTTGCAGACATCCAAATGAATTATATTAGATTAGGTTAGATCATGAGTTAATATATACCAAATCAAAGGACTTCGTATGTGTTTTTTTTTTATTTTATTTATTATTTTTTTTTGCGATCGCTTACAAGTATGATACAGAGGAACCAGTTTATTGAGCCCCCCCCCCCCCCCTCAAAAAAAAAAAAAAAAAAAAAAACCTGACTTGAAGCGTAACTGTTACACCTTTACCAGTGGATAAATATATTTCCAAATATTAATATGAATTCTGCGAAATGTTCAAGAAATGTCTATTTGTTACTCTTAATGTATTCGAGAGGTGGGATTTAAGGTGCGAGGGATAATTTTAGACAGGATTTTAGACGTATATCGGTTGACACTATGATTTTAGATTGGCATATCAGTTGACACCTATAATTTTAGACAGATATATCGGTTGACACTATGATTTTAGTTTGGCATATCAGTTGACACTATAATTTTAGACAGGTATATCGGTTGACACTATGATTTTAGATTGGCATATCAGTTGACACTATAATTTTAGACAGGTTTATCGGTTGACACTATGATTTTAGATTGGCATATCATTTGACACTGATTTTAGACATGTAAATCAGTTGACCACTGTGAGTTTAGACATGTATATCAGTTCACACTGAGTAGAGACAGGTATATCAGTTGACACTGTGAGTTTAGACATGTATATCAGTTCACACTGAGTAGGAGACAGGTATATCAGTTGACACTGTTTTTAGACTGGCATGTCAGTTAACACAATAATTTTAGACAGGTATGTCAGTTGAAACTGATTTTAGACAGATATATTAGTTGACATAAGGATATTAGACAGGTATATCAGTTGACACTATGATTTTAGACAGGTATATCAGTTAACACTGATTTTATATAGGCAAATCAGTTGACACTATGATTATAGACATGTATATTAGTTGACACTATATTTTTAGACAGGTATATCAGTTGAACACAATGCTTTTTAAACAGGTGTATCAGTTTACACCATTCTTTTAGACAGGTATATCAGTTGACACTCTGCTTTTAGACAGGTATAACAGTTGTAAGTGTGATCTTAGGCTGGCATATGAGTTGACACTGCTTTTAGACAGGTATATAATCAGTTGACACTATGATTATAGACATGTATATTAGTTGACACTATATTTTTAGACAGGTATATCAGTTGACACAATGCTTTTTAAACAGGTGTATCAGTTTACACCATTCTTTTAGACAGGTATATCAGTTGACACTCTGCTTTTAGACAGGTATAACAGTTGTAAGTGTGATCTTAGGCTGGCATATGAGTTGACACTGCTTTTAGACAGGTATATAACAGTTGTCAGTGTGATTTTAGGCAGGTATATGAGTTGACACTGCTTTTAGACAGGTATATAACAGTTGTAAGTGTGATTTTAGGCAGGCATATGAGTTGACACTGCTTTTAGACAGGTAAATATATATATATGTATAACAGTTTACATCATGCTTTTAGACAGGTATATCAGTTGACACTATGATTTTAGACAGGAGTGTCGGTTATAGCTGCTATCATTTACACATGCGCTTTCTTTGTTATCCAGGTTTCACTTTGAATGAACCTCCTATCCGTGGTGTTCAAAGGTTACATGATACATCGCATTGTTAATGGCACTGACTTTTGAAAACGATTTGCTACCATGGTTTGGTTAATTATTCTGGAATGCTTTTTAAAAAACCAGACAGCATTCATCACAGGGAATTATCACTGGAACTCTGGTGATACACACGAAACGAACGCATTTGAAATGTTATGTTTAGACTGAATGTTTTCTGGTATGTTTTCATGCAATGTTCTTCACGTCCGTTCTATTCGTGACTAATGGGAGTGTAAACTTTCAACATTTTTATACGACCACCCTTTTATAGCTTGTTAATTGTTATTTTAACTGTCGTTATATCTTTAGAATAACATTTATATTGTTATTCCTTTTAACTGTACCAGTTGCGTGGCTTTAACAATAGTGTATTAAACTTAATACAGTCTCTGAAGCCTATTCTTTTTCTACTTGTCACGAAATTTATAGAAAGATTAAGTTTTCTTTATATGTGTTGATAGGATAGAATAATTCATTAATGCTTACCTTGTGTGTGTTTGGAAGTAACCCTTTGCTCAAAGGTAACTTGAAATTATCCTTTTTTATACCCTATATAAAGAGCAAGCGTCTTGATATATATACATATGTATATATATATATATATATATATATATATATATATATATATATATATATATATTTGTATGTATATATGTATATAATACACACATCTATACGTATATATGTAGATATATATATATATATATATATATATATATATATATATATATATATAGAGATTGCGCTCAGGAATTAACCAAAAATACTGTTAAATTAAAACCGTTTATTCACAGCATTACTCACACACACACACACTATATATATATATATATATATATATATATATATATATATATATATATATATATATATATATATATATATATATATATATACTGTATATGTATATATATATATATATATATATATATATATATATATATACAGTATATATATATATATATATATGTTTACAAAGTGGTTGTCGCTCAGCAATTAACCAACAATACTGTTAAATTAAAACTATTCACAGCATTACACACACACACATATATATTATATATATATATATATATATATGTATATATATATGTTTGTTTGTTTGTGTGTAGGTGTGGTTGCATATATGTATGTTTGCCACCAATAATTTTCCATAGCAAGTTATGGCTCGTGAGAAAAGAGGACCCGCCCGATTTGTAATAGAGATCAGTTAATTTAATAAGAGTAAGTCGCATAGATATTTTTTTTTTTTTTTTTTTTTTGCAAATAAAGTTGGAGAGATTTCACTTTTAGTCCTTTTTGAAAAAATAAAAAAAGAATATTTGAGAGAGAATATGTTTCTGATTTTCCATTGCACACGTGGCAAAAATATATTTTATAAAAACCATAGTAACTGCCTCAGTAGTGGAGTGCTTGTTTTTTTCAATTAACTTGCCATTTTTTTGAAAAAAAATTAAATTCAATTTGTATGCATTTTATTCAACTAATTTTTTCTCTCGGAATGGTCGAAATCAAAATAATAATAATAATAATAATGATAATAA
>NC_090755.1:81084594-81087094 GCF_036898095.1 Palaemon carinicauda
GATGATAATAATGATGATAATAATGATAATTATAATAATAATAATAATAATAATAATAATAATAATAATAATAATAATAATAATATAAAGGGAATTAGTTGGAATAGGCACACATGCTGATTGTGTATTTTATTTTGTGAAAATGATGTTGTTTTGCTTTAATCCGCTGTTTGCAAATCAGCTGAATGGATTATCTTCCCTATAAGATAAAGTGCAAGTGTCTGGATATATATATATATATATATATATATATATATATATATATATATATATATATATATATATATATATATTTATGTATGTATATGTATATATATATAAATATATAAGTATATTTATGTATATATATATGTATTTATATGTGTATATATATTTATATATAAATATATTTTTTATATATATACATATATGTATATTTATGTATGTATATGTATATATATATAAATATATGAGTATATTTATGTATATATATATGTATTTATATGTGTATATATATTTATATATAAATATATTTTTATATATATACATATATGTATAAACATATATATATATATATATATATATATATATATATATATATATATAAATATATATATATATATCTTCCAGTTACGCTTTACGGCCTTGCATGACATATAGCTACTCGGTCTCTTCCTACCCCTCTGGTAGGGGGAGAGGAAGTAGTCATACCCTGGTGAGATGGGGGTATCCCAAGAGGTACACTCTTAAAACCACAACTGCCTTGTTGTAGTTAGGAAAGGGGGAGGGGATGGGATGGGTTGAATATGTGTGTGCATATCTGAATATTTAGCAGTCAAAAATGACGGGTCGCATACACTAGTGTATATTTATTGTATGAATAGACATTTGGCAATTTATATAAATGAATTTTGTTTTTTTTAGAAAATATATACAAGATCCTGTTATGATTTTTTTTTATTTACCATAGATGAAAGATATTTTTAATCGTACTAGGCCTACTATATTCTGTGTCATTAGGCTAATAAGGGATTTAACCTATAGGCCTATTGAGTTAAAGGTTACCAACGAGTTTAATATTTTTGTCTAATAAATACACTATATATTATAGTAGTGACGGCTAAATATTTAGATAGATAAACGCGCGCACACACGCACACACATTCATACTTCTTGTTGTACCCCCTCTCTTCAGGGTATGACTACTCCCGGTCTTCCCCTACCTGAGGGACGGGGGGAGAGACTGAGTAGTTATACGTCTGGCTATGCTGCTGAGCGTTACCGGAAAGATATATATATATATATATATATATATATATATATATATATATATATATATATATATGTATGTATGTATGTATGTACAGTATGTATATATATATATATATATATATATATATATATATATATATATATATATATATATATATACATATATATATATACATATATAAAACCAGACACTTACTCTTTATTATATAAGTGAGGTAAGGATTAGCCGTTTTTTTTCACAAACATTTTATTGATATGGAAATTAGAAAACATATCAACAGTATTTCATTATTTTATAATAGAAATGTAGCCTATTGACCAGGCTGCCATGAGTCTTTTTATTGTTTATATATGACATATCTGTTTTTGACGTCGTTAGTAGTTTATATAGGACATATCTGTTTTGACGTTGTTACTGTTTTTAGAATAATATATTGTTAATTTATTCTCATCATTTATTTATTTCCTTATTTCTTTTCCTCACTGGGCTATTTTTCCCTGTTGGAGCCGTTGGGCTTATGGCATCTTGCTTTTCCAATTAGGGTTGTAGCTTGTCTAATAATAATAATAATAATAATAATAATAATAATAATAATAATAATAATAATAATAGTGGAGAGACTTCTATAAAAAGAAATAATATATAAATTGATATTTGTCGGCGCGTGTGTTTTTGTGGTAACGTTTGCTAGATCTCTCTAGTTTTATTTTCTAGTGAACATTGTTACGTTTGTTTACGTGGGGTAGGAAAAAGAGTCTGGCATTTTAGAAAAGATAATATCATTTTTCGTATTTTAGAAAAGATATCTTTTTTCGTATTTTAGAAAAGATATCTTTTTTCGTATTTTAGAAAAGATATCTTTTTTTCGTATTTTAGAAAAAATATCTTTTTTCGTATTTTAGAAAAGATATCTTTTTTCGTATTTTAGAAAAGATATCTTTTTTCGTATTTTAGAAAAGATATCTTTTTTCGTAATTTAGAAAAAAAAATTTTGTTTTGGTATTTTAGAAACGAAAACCTTTTTGGTATTTTATTAAAGAAAATAACATTTATTTTGGTATTATAGAAAAGAAAATAATCCTTTTTTATTTTAGAAAAAATTAATCTTTTTTCGGTAATTTTGAAAAGAAAATAACTTTTTTTTGGTATTTTAAAAACGAAAACCTTTTTGGTATATTAGGAAAGAAAATAACATTTATTTTGGTATTTTAGAAAGGAAAATAACCCTTTTTGTATTTTAGAAAAAAA
>NC_090755.1:81089594-81092094 GCF_036898095.1 Palaemon carinicauda
CCCCCCCCACCCAAAAACTAAGGCACCTCCAAACTCCAAACTCCCTGTGACGTAAATTTACCTATGTTAAAAAAACTCATTTGGAGTTTATTATTCATTGCCATTTTTTTATCATTGTCTTTATTTGTTTATTTACGAATCTTCTAATTATTATTCATCAATTTTCCTTCGTGTTTAATCCCAGTATGAGACAAGGTCTTAAGGTTTAAAAGCTATTCATGAATGGCAGGGGCAAGGGACTGTTACATTGCTCTATCGAGCAGGACAATGCCTTAGAGACTGACCATATATACATATGATCAGCGCCCATGGCCCCTCTCCACCCAAGCTAGGACCAAGGAAGGCCAGGCAATGGCTGCTGATGAGTATAGATCTATAGGCTCGCCCAAATCCCCCCCCCCCCCATCCTTAGCCTACAAGGATGGTGAGGTAGCAACGACTAAAGGAACTACCCAGGATTTAGTTATTGATGTTATTGTTCTTAATGTGTTTTGTTATGATTAATCATTGCTTCTCTTGTAGTTTAATTATTTCCTTGTTTCATTTCCTCTCTGGGCTATTTTTCCCCGGTGGAGCAATTCGGCTTATAGCAGCCTGCTTTTCCAAATAGGGTTGTAGCATGGCTTGTGATAGTGATATTAGCTTTTGTCCAGCGCATATTAAGCAAAACGAATACATTGTTTATTGTAACATTCTTTGATTAACAGCAATTACTGTCAATCATATTGATCATGTCTTAATATCTGGTTGGTCTTTCCGATAGTCGTCGGTCCGAATTGTTGTTGTTGCTTTGCTGTTGCTTTGATCTTGCTTTGATGTTGCTTTGTTGTTGCTGCTGTTGCTTTGATCTTGCTTTGATCTTGGTTTGCTGTTGCTGCTGTTGCTTTGCTGTTGCATTGATCTTGCTTTGATGTTGCTTTGCTGTTGCTGCTGTTGATTTGCTGTTGCATTGATCTTGCTTTGATGTTGCTTTGCTGTTGCTGCTGTTGATTTGCTGTTGCATTGATCTTGCTTTGATGTTTCTTTGATGTTGCTTTACTGTTGCTGCTGTTGATTTGCTGTTGCATTGATCTTGCTTTGATGTTTCTTTGATGTTGCTTTACTGTTGCTGCTGTTGATTTGCTGTTGCATTGATCTAGCTTTGATGTTGCTGCTGTTGCTTTGATGTTGCTGCTGTTGCATTGATCTTGCTTTGATGTTGCTTTGATGTTGCTGCTGTTGCTTTGATGTTGCTGCTGTTGCTTTGCTGTTGCATTGATCTTGCTTTGATGTTGTTCCTGTTGCTTTGCTATTGCTGCTGTTACTTTGTTGTTTCTTTGCTATTGCTTTGCTTTTGCTGCTGTTGCATTGCTGTTGCATTGCTGTTGCATTGCTGTTGCTGATATTGCTTTGCTGTTGTTTCTGTTGCCTTGCTGTTTCTTTGCTATTGCTTTGCTGTGGCTGCTGTTGCTTTGTTGTTGCTGTTGATGTTGTTTTGCTGTTTCTGCCGTTGCTGCTGTTACTTTGCTGTTGCTGCTGTTGCTTTGCTGTTGCTGTTGTTACTTTACTATTGCTGCTGTTACTTTGCTGTTTCTTTGCTATTGCTTTGCTGTTGTTGCTGTTACTTTGCTGTTGCTGCTGTTACTTTGCTGTTGCTGCTGTTGATTTGCTGTTGCATTGATCTAGCTCTGATGTTGCTGCTGTTGCTTTGCGGTTGCTTTGATCTTGCTTTGATCTTGCTTTGTTGTTGCTTTGCTGTTGCTTTGATGTTGCTTTACTGTTGCTGCTGTTGATTTGCTGTTGCATTGATCTAGCTTTGCTGTTGCTGATGTTGCTTTGCTGTTTCTTTGCTATTGCTTTGTTGTTGCTACTTTGCTGTTGCTGCTGTTGATTTGCTGTTGCTTTGCTGTTGCTGCTGTTACTTTGCTGTTGCTGCTGATGTTGCTTTGCTGTTGCTGCCCATGTTGCTTAGCGGTTTCTGCCGTTGCTTTGCTGTGTGGTGGCCCTTGTTCTACGCAGATCTGGCTTAACTTGCTTGCGAGCGCGGATGGGTCGCTTCTCGTCTCAGGCGACTTTTGGCTCTTTGCCGTCTCTGCTTTGTCGGTTTTTCTCTTTTTCTCTTTTTCTTCTCTATTATCTTTTCGTTGCTTTGTTCAGATATATTTTGTTTTTGGTATTTGACTCTTGCCCGGATTCTTCGAATTTTACTTACTTGTGTAATGGGAAATGGATTTGATTTACAATTACTTTTGGGATTAGGTCAGTCATCAGAGGTATATTGGATTCTTTTGGAAATTGGTATATATATATATATATATATATATATATATATATATATATATATATATATATATATATATATATACACACACAACTGCAGGAAAAAGGTCTCAAACATGTCAATTCACACAAGCATATACATATATATGTATATATATGTATATATATATATATATATATATATATATATATATATATATATATATATATATATATATACAACTGCAGGAAAAAGGTCTCA
>NC_090755.1:81112094-81114594 GCF_036898095.1 Palaemon carinicauda
GTTGGATGTTAATGAAATTTTTAAAAGAAGCAAGAAGTATTCCTTTGTAATTTGGTGTACGTGTGTACACGAGCGGTATTAACTATCAAAAAAAAAAAAAAAAAAATTTGAAAGATTCGCAAACTAAAAATTTGGTTGCATTGAATGTTGGGTGTTATTGAAATTTTTTAAAAGAAGCGAGAAGTATTCCTTTGTAATTTGGTGTACATGTGTACACGTGCAGTATTAACTGTCCAAAAAAAAAAAAAAAAAAAACCCTTTTTGAAAAATTCGCAAACTAAAAATTTGGTTGTATTGAATGTTGGATGTTGATGAAATTTTGAAATGAAGGGAGAAGTATTCCTTTGTAATTTGGTGTACATGTGTACGCGTGCGGTATAAACTGTCCAAAAAAAAAAAACTGTTTTGAAAAATTCGCAAACTAAAAATTTGGTTGCATTGAATGTTGGATGTTGATGAAATTTTTAAATGAAGGGAGAAGTATTCCTTTGTAATTTGGTGTACATGTGTACGCGTGCGGTATAAAATGTCCAAAAAAAAAAAAAACTGTTTTGAAAAATTCGCAAACTAAAAATTTGGTTGCATTGAATGTTGGATGTTGATGAAATTTTTAAATGAAGGGAGAAGTATTCCTTTGTAATTTGGTGTACATGTGTACACGTGCGGTATTAACTAAAAAAAAAAAAAAAACTTTTTGAAAAATTCGCAAACTAAAAATTTGGTTGCATTGAATGTTGGATGTTGATGAAATTTTTAAAAGAAGCGAGAAGTATTCCTTTGTAATTTGGTGTACATGTGTACGCGTGCAGGTATTAACTGTCCAAAAAAAAGAAAAAAAAAAAACTTTGAAAAATTCGCAAACTAAAGATTTGGTTGCAATGAATGTCGGATGTTGATCAGATTTTTAAAAGAAGCAAGAAGTATTCCTTTGTAATTTGGTGTACATGTGTACAATATTAACTGTCAAAAAAAAAAAAAAAAAAAAAAAAAAAAAAAAAACTGAAAAATTCGCAAACTAAAAATTTGGTTGCATTGAATGTTGGATGTTAACGAAATTTTTAAAAGAAGCAGGAAGTATTTCTTTGTAATTTGGTGTACATGTGTACAATATTAACTGTCAAAAAAAAAAAAAAAAAAAAAAAAAAACTGAAAAATTCACAAACTAAAAATTTCGTTGTAGTAAATGTTGGATGGTAATGAATCTCTTAAAACATGTAAAAAGTGTACGTGTGTACCCGTGCGTGATTAACTGCCCCCCCCCCCCCAAAAAAAAAAAATGAAAAATTTAATTGAAAGTTGGATGTGCATTAGTACAAAGAATCAACTTTCTTTTCTAACTTATGCGAAAAAAGGGGGAGGAGCTTAATGAAATGTTTAAAACACTAGAAATTTTCTTTCGTAATCTGTTGTACACGAATGTTAATAACTGACATAAAACCCTTTTTTTTTTTTTTCTCAAAATTCGCAGCCTAAAAATTTTGGTTGCAATAAAATGAAATATGTAATTTGAAAAGTGAGGGGACAATTAATGAAATGTTTAAAAAACCAGAAATTTGTGTTTGTAAGTTGTAAATTGGTGCGTGAATATCTGACAGAAAAATCTTTGAAAAATTCGCAGGGGAAGCTAAAATTTCGATTTCATTTAAATATTTGCCGTAAAAGAATGGTAAAAATCTTGGCATAAATGTTGCCAGACATTTACCGTTTTAAAAACGGATATATTGACGTAAAGGAGTGATATTACGGTCACCAACCTGTAAAAGATTATAACAAATTGTGGGAAAATTACGGTCGGCTGAGAACAGTATATTTTTACGGAGAATTACAGATTAAAATTACGGTTTTTTCAAGTGTTCATTGAAATTTAGTTTTTTATCTTTATATTGTTATATCTTGTAAAATATAAAGCTAATTAGAATATGACGTAGCATAACAACGGTGAACTAAGGGTGGGGATTTTGGGGAGCCTATAAGTCTACCTGCTGAGTCATCAGCCTGCCATTGCCTGGCCCTCCCTGGTCCTGAATTTGGTAGAGAGCGGAGGTAGGCACTGATAATGAATATATATGGTCAGTCTCTGGGACATTGTACTGCCGCTAGGACAGTCTTACTGTCCCTTGCCTCTGCCATGCATGAGCGATCTTTAAACATTCTAACATTGTACTGCCTCTAGGGCAGTCTCACTGGTACCCACGCCTCTGCCATTCATGAGCGACCTTTAAACATTTTGACATTGTACTGCCTCTAGGGCAGTCTCACTGTCCCTTGCTCTACCATTCATGAGCGATCTTTAAACATTCTGACATTGTACTGCCTCTAGGGCAGTCTCACTGTCCCTTGCCTCTGCCATTCATGAGCGACTTTTAAACATTTTGACTGCCTCTAGGGCAGTCTCACTGTCCCTTGCCTCTGCCATTCATGAGCGATCTTTAAACATCCTGACATTGTACTGCCTCTAGGACAGTCTCCCTGTCCCTTGCCTCTGCCATTCATGAGCGAT
>NC_090755.1:81119594-81122094 GCF_036898095.1 Palaemon carinicauda
TACTGTACTTTTAAATATAGGTGAAATGTTTATTCATTTAATTGTCATTTATTATAGAATTTACGGTTGTGGTGGCCTATTTGGTGACGTCCCTGACTGGTGTTCAAGTCCCGCTAAAACTCGTTCTTCCTTTGATCATTGCAGCTTCACCATCCTTGTGAGCTAAGGATGTGGGTTTGAGGGAGCCTATAGGTCTACCTGTTGAATTATCAGCAGTCATTGCTTTGCCCTCCTTGGTCCTAGCTTGGGTGGATTGGGGGCTTGGGCGCTGATCGTATGCATATATGGTCATTCTCTAGAGCATTGTCCTGCTTGATAGGGCAGTGTCACTGGCCGCTGCCTCTGCCATTCATGAAAGGCCTTTAAACCTTTAAACCTCCTTGGTCCTAGCTTGGAAGGAGAGGGCGTTTGGGCGCTGATAGTATGGATATATGGTAATTCTCTAGGGCATTGTCCTGCTTGATAGGGTAATGTCACTGTCCCTTGCCTCAGCCATTCATGAGCGGCATGTGAACCTTTAAACCTCCTTGGTCCAATCTTGGGTGAAGAGGGTGCTTGGGCGCTGATCATATTGATATACGTTCAGTCTCTAGAGCATTGTCCTGCTTGATAGGGTAATGTCACTGTCCCTTGCTTCTGCCATTCATGAGTGGCCTTTAAACCTTCAAGTGATGGTCTCAATTGTATTATTCATTGTAGGAAGAACTTTGCTATTTTTGTAATCTGCGCTTTAGAAAATGTTTATAGTTTAAGGGTACACTCGGGCACACTATTCTATCTTATTTCTCTTCCTCTTGTTTTGTTAAAGTTTATATAGGAAATATTTATTTTAGTGTTGTTACTGTTCTTAAAATATTTTCTTTTTCTTTTTTCCTTTCCTCACTGGGCTATTTTCCTGCTTTTCCAACTAGGGTTGTAGCTTAGCATGTAATAATAATAATAATAATAATAATAATAATAATAATAATAATAATCAATAATAATAATAATGCCATTAGGAAAATTAAAGGTTTTTGTTCTTTAAAGTAATTATTCGTTTTTTTTCATGGTTTTTTCCATAATGTTTTTTATATTTTTATAATGTTATTATTTTGAATCTTATTTTATGTATTTTGTCCATAAGGTTTGATTATTAATAGATATGTTGTATTATAGTCTAGTTTTATAATTTGAGCAAAACGTTTATTTAATTAGTTTTACAAAATGTAATTTTTTTTCACAAGTATAATACTTTACTTAGGTTTATTCGAACAATTTAATGTTTTCCAGATAAGTTTTTATACTTAAATGTAATCGGGGATGAGAAAGGGGGCCCTATTTCCTTTCCTCATGGAGCTGTTTTTCCCCTGTTAGAGCCCTTGAGTTTAAAGCATCCTGCTTTCCCAACTAGGGTTATGGCTTAGCTATTATTATTATTATTATTATTATTATTATTATTATTATTATTATTATTGGCTAAGCTACAGCCCTAGTCGGAAAAGCAGCATGCTATAAAACCAAGGGCCCCAACAGGGAAAAATAGCCCAGTGAGGAAAGGAAAATAGGAAATAAATAAACTACATGAGAACTTATGATGGTAGTATTAATAATAATGATAATAATAATAATAACAACAACTCAGAATCAGACGAAAAATTAAAAAAATGGAAATACGATGGTACTGTAAAAAGGAAAGGCCGGAGGAAATTCTCAGGTGAAGTCAAAGTGGGAACAAAACAATCGATGATCCAAACAGTCCTCGCATATTTGAACTTTGCAAAGTATATTTGAAGAGTTGCAGTTTGTCAGCATTTTTTTCAAGGGCTCCTTATCCACTACTACTACTACTACTACTACTTCTTCTTCTTCTTCTTCTTCTTCTTCTTCTTCTAAGCTGCCTTTTCCAGCACCACCTCTTCTTCTTCTTCTTCTTCTTCTTCTTCAAGGGCTGCCTTATTCACCACTTATTCTTCTTCTTCTTCTTCTTTTTCTCATTGAAGGGCTGATTTATCCCCCACTTCTTCTTCTTCTTCTTCTTCTTCTTCAAGGGCTGCCTTATTCACCACTTCTTCTTCTTCTTCTTCTTCATCAAGGGCTGCCTTATCCACCACTTCTTCTTCTTCTTCTCCTTCTTCTTCTTCTTCTTCTTCGTCTATCATTACGATTGATGTGGCCTATTGGAAACGTCCCTTCCTGGCGATCATCGGACTGAGGTCTGGCTCCGCTCAAGCTCGATAGTTTCTTGTAGGGTGTGCAACCTTACCATCCTTGTGAGCTAAGGATGGGGGTGTTTTGGGGGAGCCTTTAGATCTACCTGTTGGGCCATGAGCAACCATTGCCTGGCCCTCCTTGATCCTAGCATGGATATAGAGAGGGGGGCTTGGGCGCTGATCATATGTACACTCTTGCTAGGTAGGACATTGTCAGTGTCCCTTGCCTCTGCCATTTATGAGCAGCCTTTAAACCTTCAAGGGCAAAAGGTGCAAGCAAAGGGGAATAGGTAATAAAATGTTGGTTTTGC
>NC_090755.1:81127094-81137094 GCF_036898095.1 Palaemon carinicauda
GGTACCCATATTTGGTTTAATAATAAGTTATTGTACCAACCGTGTGTCACACGATCGTACATAGTTCATTTTGTGCTTGTATCTTCACTCTCCCCTCGCACTAAAACGAACCTGAAAATTCATGTCTGCTTTTCTCCTCTGTAACAGCGTCAATATTTGAACATGAAAATTCTTGTTGTTTGAGATTTTGTATATAAAGGAGAGTGTTCTTTAATAAACTAACTCAGTTGATTGCTTCCTGCCTTTGAGTCTCAACCTTGCTCTCGGCCCGTCACATTGGTGACCCCGGAGTGACTCACTCCTCCCGCCTCCCCACCTCTTACCGTTACTATGACGCCGTCAACGCATACCTTCTGCAGCAGTACTCGCCGTCGCCAGCCGCCCGTATAGCAACGCCTTTTTAGCTCTCTCAACAACCGTTGGGGGACCAAAGGGCTTCGTTCACCCTCGGGAAAATGACCAGTATCACTCGCCTGCAACCTGCCGCAGACGGCTCTCCTCGTGAGGTGAACCTACTTCGTGCCCTTATGGACAGCCACTTCATGACCTTCAAAACCTCCATCAACGCCTCCACTCGTGACAAAGAGGACACCTATTCAACTTCAACCGAAGCTGATTTGAATGCCGTAGGACATACACGCCTATGAACGCAGTAAGCCTATGAATGCCGTAGGACACACACGTCTATGAATGCCGAAGGACACACGCCTATGAATGCCGTAGGCCTATGAATGCCGTAGGACACACACGCCTATGAATGCCGTAGGACACACTCGCCTATGAATGCCGTAGGACACACTCGCCTATGAATGCCGTAGGACACGCCTATGAATGCCATAGGACACACACACCTATGAATGCTGTAGGACACACACGCCTATGAATGCTGTAGGACACACTCCCCTACCCCGTGACGAGCCGGAGCGGCAACAAAGCCACCCATCATCCACCACTCACTCAGGCCCCAACCAATGACTTCTACAGCCACTCACTACTACCTCTCCAGATTCAGGGCACCTATTTAACATGTTCAGTATGTCATTTTTAGAGGGGGAGCCATGTACCAACCGTGTGTCACACGATCGTACATAGTTCATTTTGTGCTTGTATCTTCGCTCTCCCCTCGCACTAAAACGAACCTGAAAATTCATGTCTGCTTTTCTCCTCTGTAACAGTGTCAATATTTGAGCATGAAAATTCTTGTTGCTTTGAGATTTTGTATATAAAGGAGAGTGTTCTTTAATAAACTAACTCAGTTGATTGCTTCCTGCCTTTGAGTCACAACCTTGCTCTCGGCCCGTCACATTATTGATAAAAGAGAGATATTTTTTTCATTAACATTTTCAAAAATATAAGTAGGGCACAGACGCTGAATTAAATAAGTCAATTTTCACGGAAAGATTTTTCAACCATTAATGTAAGTGTTTAGAACATCATCTGCTGAGTTCTGCGAAATTCCCAAATAATTAATTGATAGAAGTGTTTTAGATATTAAAATTATCGATGCTTAACAATTTTATTCACCTAAATGCCAAACCATTCAGCTTCCACTTCTTAAGAAAATCATTGTTACAAATTGCATTTACTCATTACCATATCCAAGCTATTCTGGAATCCTAAGACAATCTTATTAATTTGGTGGCCATTGGCTCGTGAGAAAGGTATGGCCTTGGGGTAGCCATATACTCTTTCAAAATGCATCATTCAATTTACACTATTTGTATCTAGAGTCATTGTTATTTCCTATGGCAGCAATGCCCATGTGGGTACCACTTGCTACCACCATAGTGGCATTTCTACATGAATTGAACTGACAAGACATTTAGTTTCTGTTGTGCTTACAAGAAATGTCTGTGCATGGGGTTTTGTGTGTGAGTGTGTGTCTATATATATTATATATATATATATATATATATATATATATATATATATATATATATATATATATATATATCTTCGTCGTCGTCGGCGGTGCCCACTCGTGTCGTTAGCCATCAGCCTCCTATCAGAAGAAGGGTGGAGGAGACGACAGAATGCCAGTAGCTGGGTATATTGTTTTGGGTGGTCGTGGCTTTGCAACGGCCACGCACACACACTTGGCCCACATCGTTTTCACCGCGGCTCAAGACATATGAGACAGGCGGCTTCTCCGATGTTGGTTGCATCGGGCTGCCGGGTTCTTGTTATGTCAAGGCCCGCCTTGTTGCCTGCCCAATAGGCATTGACCTCTTCCGCCGGCGCTGGGAAGCTCCGCCGTTGGGGCCTTGTTTGGTTTGGTTTGGTTTGATTTTGGAGTTTTCCTTCTCCTAGCCTTTGCCTATCTGAAATAAAGGAGAAGGCCTATAGGGGTCCAGTCTTGGTCTGGTCTCTCAGAACTGGCCTTAGCGGTATGATTGAGCCTGCCAGGGTGGATAAACTACCCCACCCCCATTGCCCAGCCCATATATATATATATATATATATATATATATATATATATATATATATATATATATATATATATATATATATATATATATATCTATCTATCTATCTATCTATCTATCTATCTATCTATCTATATATATATATATATATATATATATATATATATATATATATATATATATATATTATCATACAGCATGTGTGTAAAGTGTTTAGATATCTCAGGAGATATGGCTCCTATGTTGATATGGCAAACACATCCTTTCAGGATGGCTCTAGAACACTGCTCACCACTGGCACCTCAACACTCACACAGTGGCGCCAAACACCACACCCTGGTATACCATTTCGACTGATGGGCTGAACCGAGTGAGTGGTATCACTGCCTTGTGGGTTACTTTCTTTGGTTACTTTCTTCAACCATAAGACTGTTAGTACTTCTTTAAGGATAAAACATATACTTAGGACAGGTATTAAGGCAAGAGTCAGGATACCTTTGACTCTTCGGTTATCTCCAACAACTAGCTTGCCTGTTCGATTATTGAGATTTCTCTTTGCCACTTAACATTAGGCAATTCATTTAAGCTTGTGAGTTGAGGCCTGTACCCAAGCTTTCATCTCTCATCAGTAATTTCACAGGACAACCACATAGTTCATCATTATCATCAATTACCATGTCCTTTCGGGGGTTGGAATGAATGGTAGGAGCAGTTGTGCATTGGTATTGGCTGCTCTTAGTCCTAGTCTTGTATAAAGGTGGATGCATGTTAGTGTAAGTCAATGATTAGTGGCCTAATTTTGGAGGAGCACTTGTCTTCAACAGTTGCGTTTACAACTGCGCTGCCCCTTTAAGAAGCTACCTAGCTCGCCTTATAAAGTGGGGGCCTAGAAACGGTGGCCCAAACATTGTGTACTCGTAACTTGATCTAACTATCTAACAGCTGATCTTCAGAAAACTTGCCCTGTGCGAAAAAACTATCAGGAGACCGTGAAGCTCAGATGCAAGGAAAATCTCAGGGAAAATGAAAATATTGTGATTGTAGACTCGTTTGGTCCTACTTCTTCACGAGGAGTCTTGAAGAACTAAGATGAAACTAGTGAGGATTCACTCTATATTTTATTTTCCCTCTGGTTTTTTTTTTACACACACAAACACATTTCTATCTATCTATATAGTTGTATACATATATATATATATATATATATATATATATATATATATATATATATATATATATATATATATATATATATATATATATATATATATATATATATATATATATATATATATATATATATATATATATATATATATATATATATATATATATGTATGTATGTATGCATAGGTTTAAAAGTATTGAGTAACTAAAACTATGTGCTCGGCTATTTACGAGAAATTGCTACCTTTATTAATTTCCTTGAAATACGAAAATCTCCAAAATAGGACATTTGAAGTCATTATTAATTCTGTCTGAGGATAAAATCTGTCCCTCTCCCCGTAGGAATTCCTGGGATGGAAAAGTAGCCTAAGGGAACAAATTCTCATTTGCATAGGGTAATGCGTTTATGCCAGCGCTGAAAAAAGGCCTGTTGCTCTTATAGGAAGGACTCCCCCCTGTTGCTCCTACAGGACGGACTCGACTATTAGGCGACGTCGAATACATTCGTGGTCCAATAAGGGTTGGATTACCCTTTTAAGAGTTTTATCATACTCCCAGGTGGTTATAACATTGAATACTAGAGTACGTGACCCGTCAAGAATGATGGCTAGATATTTAGATAGATATGCACACACACACATGTTCACCGGGGCAAGTTTGATTGACGAACTAAGAACATTTGTGGGTGTGGACTACTAGTGTATGCGACCCGTCGGAAATAATGGCCAAATATTTAGTTATGCACGCACACATATGTTCACAGGCGCAAGTTTGATTGACGAACTAAGAACATTTTAGGGCGTGGACTACTAGTATACGCAACCTGTTGGAAATGATGGCCAAATATTTAGATATGCACTCACACATATGTACACAGGCGCAAGTTTGATTGACGAACTAAGAACATTTTAGGGCGTGGACTACTAGTATACGCAACCTGTTGGAAATGATGGCCAAATATTTAGATATGCACTCACACATATGTACACAGGCGCAAGTTTGATTGACGAACTAAGAACATTTTAGGGCGTGGACTACTAGTATACGCAACCTGTTGGAAATGATGGCCAAATATTTAGATATGCACTCACACATATGTACACAGGCGCAAGTTTGATTGACGAACTAAGAACATTTTAGGGCATGGACTACTAGTATACGCAACCTGTTGGAAATGATGGCCAAATATTTAGATATGCACTCACACATATGTACACAGGCGCAAGTTTGATTGACGAACTAAGAACATTTTAGGGCGTGGACTACTAGTATACGCAACCTGTTGGAAATGATGACCAAATATTTAGATATGCACTCACACATATGTACACAGGCGCAAGTTTGATTGACAAACTAAGAACATTTTAGGGTGTGGACTACTAGTATACGCAACCCGTTGGAAATGATGGCTAAATATTTAGTTATGCACGCACACATATGTTCACAGGCGCAAGTTTGATTGACGAACTAAGAACATTTTAGGGTGTGGACTACTAGTATACGCAACCTGTTGGAAATGATGGCCAAATATTTCGATATGCACACACACATATGTACACAGGCACAAGTTTGATTGACGAACTAAGAACATTTTAGGGTGTGGACTACTAGTATACCAACCTGTTGGAAATGATGGCCAAATATTTTGATATGCACACACACATATGTACACAGGCGCAAGTTTGATTGACGAACTAAGAACATTTTAGGGTGTGGACTACTAGTATACGCAACCCGTCGAAAATGATGGCTAAATATTTAGTTATGCACGCACACATATGTTCACAGGCGCAAGTTTGATTGACGAACTAAGAACATTTTAGGGTGTGGACTACTAGTATACGCAACCTGTTGGAAATGATGGCCAAATATTTCGATATGCACACACACATATGTACACAGGCGCAAGTTTGATTGACGAACTAAGAACATTTTAGGGTGTGGACTACTAGTATATGCAACCTGTTGGAAATGATGGCTAAATATTTAGTTATGCACGCACACATATGTTCACAGGCGCAAGTTTGATTGACGAACTAAGAACATTTTAGGGTGTGGACTACTAGTATACGCAACCTGTTGGAAATGATGGCCAAATATTTAGATATGCACTCACACATATGTACACAGGCGCAAGTTTGATTGACGAACTAAGAACATTTTAGGGCGTGGACTACTAGTATACGCAACCCGTTGGAAATGATGGCTAAATATTTAGTTATGCACGCACACATATGTTCACAGGCGCAAGTTTGATTGACGAACTAAGAACATTTTAGGGTGTGGACTACTAGTATACGCAACCTGTTGGAAATGATGGCCAAATATTTCGATATGCACACACACATATGTACACAGGCGCAAGTTTGATTGACGAACTAAGAACATTTTAGGGTGTGGACTACTAGTATACGCAACCCGTCGAAAATGATGGCTAAATATTTAGTTATGCACGCACACATATGTTCACAGGCGCAAGTTTGATTGACGAACTAAAAACATTTTAGGGTGTGGACTACTAGTATACGCAACCTGTTGGAAATGATGGCCAAATATTTCGATATGCACACACACATATGTACACAGGCGCAAGTTTGATTGACGAACTAAGAACATTTTAGTGTGTGGACTACTAGTATACGCAACCTGTTGGAAATGATGGCCAAATATTTCGATATGCACACACACATATGTACACAGGCGCAAGTTTGATTGACGAACTAAGAACATTTTAGGGTGTGGACTACTAGTATACGCAACCTGTTGGAAATGATGGCCAAATATTTAGATATGCACTCACACATATGTACACAGGCGCAAGTTTGATTGACGAACTAAGAACATTTTAGGGCGTGGACTACTAGTAAACGCAACCTGTTGGAAATGATGACCAAATATTTAGATATGCACTCACACATATGTACACAGGCGCAAGTTTGATTGACGAACTAAGAACATTTTAGGGCGTGGTCTACTAGTATACGCAACCTGTTGGAAATGATGGCCAAATATTTCGATATGCACACACACATATGTACACAGGCGCAAGTTTGATTGACGAACTAAGAACATTTTAGGGCGTGGACTACTAGTATACGCAACCTGTTGGAAATGATGGCCAAATATTTCGATATGCACTCACACATATGTACACAGGCGCAAGTTTGATTGACGAACTAAGAACATTTTAGGGTGTGGACTACTAGTATACGCAACCTGTTGGAAATGATGGCCAAATATTTCGATATGCACACACACATATGTACACAGGCGCAAGTTTGATTGACGAACTAAGAACATTTTAGGGCGTGGACTACTAGTATACGCAACCTGTTGGAAATGATGGCCAAATATTTAGATATGCGCTCACACATATGTACACAGGCGCAAGTTTGATTGACGAACTAAGAACATTTTAGGGCGTGGACTACTAGTATACGCAGCCTGTTGGAAATGATGGCCAAATATTTAGATATGCACTCACATATGTACACAGGCGCAAGTTTGATTGACGAACTAAGAACATTTTAGGGCGTGGACTACTAGTATACGCAACCTGTTGGAAATGATGGCCAAATATTTCGATATGCACACACACATATGTACACAGGCGCAAGTTTGATTGACGAACTAAGAACATTTTAGGGCGTGGACTACTAGTATACGCAACCTGTTGGAAATGATGGCCAAATATTTCGATATGCACACACACATATGTACACAGGCGCAAGTTTGATTGACGAACTAAGAACATTTTAGGGCGTGGACTACTAGTATACGCAACCTGTTGGAAATGATGGCCAAATATTTCGATATGCACACACACATATGTACACAGGCGCAAGTTTGATTGACGAACTAAGAACATTTTAGGGCGTGGACTACTAGTATACGCAACCTGTTGGAAATGATGGCCAAATATTTCGATATGCACTCACACATATGTACACAGGCGCAAGTTTGATTGACGAACTAAGAACATTTTAGGGCGTGGACTACTAGTATACGCAACCTGTTGGAAATGATGGCCAAATATTTCGATATGCACTCACACATATGTACACAGGCGCAAGTTTGATTGACGAACTAAGAACATTTTAGGGCGTGGACTACTAGTATACGCAACCTGTTGGAAATGATGGCCAAATATTTCGATATGCACTCACACATATGTACACAGGCGCAAGTTTGATTGACGAACTAAGAACATTTTAGGGCGTGGACTACTAGTATACGCAACCTGTTGGAAATGATGGCCAAATATTTCGATATGCACTCACACATATGTACACAGGCGCAAGTTTGATTGACGAACTAAGAACATTTTAGGGCGTGGACTACTAGTATACGCAACCTGTTGGAAATGATGGCCAAATATTTCGATATGCACACACACATATGTACACAGGCGCAAGTTTGATTGACGAACTAAGAACATTTTAGGGCGTGGACTACTAGTATACGCAACCTGTTGGAAATGATGGCCAAATATTTCGATATGCACACACACATATGTACACAGGCGCAAGTTTGATTGACGAACTAAGAACATTTTAGGGCGTGGACTACTAGTATATGCAACCTGTTGGAAATGATGGCCAAATATTTCGATATGCACTCACACATATGTACACAGGCGCAAGTTTGATTGACGAACTAAGAACATTTTAGGGCGTGGACTACTAGTATACGCAACCTGTTGGAAATGATGGCCAAATATTTCGATATGCACTCACACATATGTACACAGGCGCAAGTTTGATTGACGAACTAAGAACATTTTAGGGCGTGGACTACTAGTATACGCAACCTGTTGGAAATGATGGCCAAATATTTAGATATGCACTCACACATATGTACACAGGCGCAAGTTTGATTGACGAACTAAGAACATTTTAGGGCGTGGACTACTAGTATACGCAACCTGTTGGAAATGATGGCCAAATATTTAGATATGCACTCACACATATGTACACAGGCGCAAGTTTGATTGACGAACTAAGAACATTTTAGGGCGTGGACTACTAGTATACGCAACCTGTTGGAAATGATGGCCAAATATTTAGATATGCACTCACACATATGTACACAGGCGCAAGTTTGATTGACGAACTAAGAACATTTTAGGGCGTGGACTACTAGTATACGCAACCTGTTGGAAATGATGGCCAAATATTTCGATATGCACTCACACATATGTACACAGGCGCAAGTTTGATTGACGAACTAAGAACATTTTAGGGCGTGGACTACTAGTATACGCAACCTGTTGGAAATGATGGCCAAATATTTAGATATGCACTCACACATATGTACACAGGCGCAAGTTTGATTGACGAACTAAGAACATTTTAGGGCGTGGACTACTAGTATACGCAACCTGTTGGAAATGATGGCCAAATATTTAGATATGCACTCACACATATGTACACAGGCGCAAGTTTGATTGACGAACTAAGAACATTTTAGGGCGTGGACTACTAGTATACGCAACCTGTTGGAAATGATGGCCAAATATTTAGATATGCACTCACACATATGTACACAGGCGCAAGTTTGATTGACGAACTAAGAACATTTTAGGGCGTGGACTACTAGTATACGCAACCTGTTGGAAATGATGGCCAAATATTTAGATATGCACTCACACATATGTACACAGGCGCAAGTTTGATTGACGAACTAAGAACATTTTAGGGCGTGGACTACTAGTATACGCAACCTGTTGGAAATGATGGCCAAATATTTAGATATGCACACACACATATGTACACAGGCGCAAGTTTGATTGACGAACTAAGAACATTTTAGGGCGTGGACTACTAGTATACGCAACCTGTTGGAAATGATGGCCAAATATTTAGATATGCACTCACACATATGTACACAGGCGCAAGTTTGATTGACGAACTAAGAACATTTTAGGGTGTGGACTACTAGTATACGCAACCTGTTGGAAATGATGGCCAAATATTTAGATATGCACACACACATATGTTCACAGGCGCAAGTTTGATTGACGAACTAAGAACATTTTAGGGCGTGGACTACTAGTATACGCAACCTGTTGGAAATGATGGCTAAATATTTAGTTATGCACGCACACATATGTTCACAGGCGCAAGTTTGATTGACGAACTAAGAACATTTTAGGGCGTGGACTACTAGTATACGCAACCCGTTGGAAATGATGGCTAAATATTTAGTTATGCACGCACACATATGTTCACAGGCGCAGTTTGATTGACGAACTAAGAACATTTTAGGGTGTGGACTACTAGTATACGCAACCCGTCGAAAATGATGGCTAAATATTTAGTTATGCACGCACACATATGTTCACAGGCGCAAGTTTGATTGACGAACTAAGAACATTTTAGGGTGTGGACTACTAGTATACGCAACCT
>NC_090755.1:81144594-81147094 GCF_036898095.1 Palaemon carinicauda
GCTCAAACTTCTTAGTTCCTGATTTGAGTCTCGTTCAAACTCGTTAGTTCCTGATTCGAGTCTCGCTCAATCTCGTTAGTTCCTGATTCGAGTCTCGCTCAATCTTGTTAGTTCCTGATTTGAGTCTCGCTCAAACTTCTTAGTTCCTGATTTGAGTCTCGCTCAAACTTCTCAGTTCCTGATTCGAGTCTCGCTCAAACTTCTTAGTTCCTGATTTGAGTCTCGCTCAAACTTCTTAGTTCCTGATTCGAGTCTCGCTCAAATTCGTTAGTTCCTGATTCGAGTCTCGCTCAAATTCGTTAGTTCCTGATTCGAGTCTCGCTCAAATTCGTTAGTTCCTGATTCGAGTCTCGCTCAAACTCTTTAGTTCCCGATTCGAGTCTCGCTCAAACTCCTTAGTTCCCGATTCGAGTCTCGCTCAAACTCCTTAGTTCCCGATTCGAGTCTCGCTCAAACTCGTTTGTTCCTGATTCGAGTCTCGCTCAAACTCGTTTGTTCCTGATTCGAGTCTCGCTCAAACTCCTTAGTTCCTGATTTGAGTCTCGCTCAAACTCCTTAGTTCCTGATTTGAGTCTCGCTCAAACTCCTTAGTTCCTGATTTGAGTCTCGCTCAAACTCGTTAGTTCCTGATTTGAGTCTCGCTCAAACTTCTTAGTTCCTGATTTGAGTCTCGCTCAAACTTCTTAGTTCCTGATTTTAGTCTCGTTCAAACTCGTTAGTTCCTGATTCGAGTCTCGCTCAATCTCGTTAGTTCCTGATTCGAGTCTCGCTCAATCTTGTTAGTTCCTGATTTGAGTCTCGCTCAAACTTCTTAGTTCCTGATTTGAGTCTCGCTCAAACTTCTTAGTTCCTGATTTGAGTCTCGCTCAAACTTCTTAGTTCCTGATTTGAGTCTCGCTCAAACTTCTTAGTTCCTGATTTGAGTCTCGTTCAAACTCGTTAGTTCCTGATTCGAGTCCCGCTCAATCTCGTTAGTTCCTAATTCGAGTCTCGCTCAATCTCGTTACTTCCTGATTTGAGTCTCGCTCAATCTCGTTAGTTCCTGATTTGAGTCTCGCTCAAACTTCTTAGTTCCTGATTTGAGTCTCGCTCAATCTTGTTAGTTCCTGATTTGAGTCTCGTTCAAACTCGTTAGTTCCTGATTCGAGTCTCGCTCAATCTCGTTAGTTCCTAATTCGAGTCTCGCTCAATCTCGTTAGTTCCTGATTCGAGTCTCGCTCAATCTTGTTAGTTCCTGATTTGAGTCTCGCTCAAACTTCTTAGTTCCTGATTTGAGTCTCGCTCAAACTTCTTAGTTCCTGATTTGAGTCTCGCTCAAACTTCTTAGTTCCTGATTTGAGTCTCGCTCAAACTTCTTAGTTCCTGATTTGAGTCTCGTTCAAACTCGTTAGTTCCTGATTCGAGTCCCGCTCAATCTCGTTAGTTCCTAATTCGAGTCTCGCTCAGTCTCGTTAGTTCCTGATTTGAGTCTCGCTCAAACTTCATAGTTCCTGATTCGAGTTTCGCTCAAACTCGTTAGTTCCTGATTTGAGTCTCGCTCAAACTCATTAGTTCCTTTGGTCGCTGCAATCTCATCCTCTTTTGTGAGCTAATGATTGGGGGCCTGTTTCAAGGAGCGTATAGGTGTATCTGCTGAGTCATCAGCAGCCATAGCCTGGACCTTCTTGGTCTTCGCTTGAGCGGAGAAGGGGTTTGGACCCTGATCGGATGTATATATGGTCAATCTCTAGGGCACTGTCCTTCTTGCTAGGGTAATGTGACTGTTCCTTACCTCTGCCATTCATGAACGGCTTTTAAAACCTTTAAACGTAATAATGAATAATAATAATAAGTACACTTAGGCACACTATTCTATCTGATTTCTCTTCCTCTCATTTTGTTAAAGTTTCTATAGATTATATAGGAAATATTTATTTTAATATTGTTACTCTTCTTGAAATATTTTATTTTTCCTTCTTTCCTTTCCTCACTGAGCTATTTTCCCTGTTGGGGCCCGTGGGCTTATAGCATTCTGTTTTTCCAACTAGGGTTGTAGCTTAGCAAGTAATAATAATAATAATAATAATAATAATAATAATAATAATAATTGGTGTATTCCATTGTTTTGTAACTATAACAATTACGCTTAATTCACCTGCAGCTGAATACAAATCATAAACTAAATATTAAATAATTACTCTTAATTTGCCGTAGTTTGGGCTGACTTTTGTAGTAGAATGCATTGCAAGAGAGTAATTTGATAAATGTATAAGTAACCCACAGAATAGAGGGATAATTCCATTTCATATCTTCATTATAGGTGTTTTCCTCCTGCTTTTAGCATCAAAGAATCGAAGAAAAATAATTATTAATTAAGCATGATTATTTTTTTATGAAAAAACCATCATGCTTAATTGGGTAGTATAGATTTTTTTCTTGTCGGGGTGTACAGTACTTTTACACCCTGTCAGGTAGAATAGGTTTTTTATGTTAAGGAAGAAAACGTATCCTGCTAATGAGG
>NC_090755.1:81152094-81155458 GCF_036898095.1 Palaemon carinicauda
CATCGTAATGTCGTGGTAATGTTGTTTCAATGTTGTCTTATGTCATCGTAATGTCGTTGTAATGTTGTTGCAATGTTATCGTAATGTCGTTGTAATGTTGTTTCAATGTTGTCGTAATGTTGTCTTATGTCATCGTAATGTTGTTTCAATGTTGTCGTAATGTTGTCTTAGGTCATCGTAATGTCATTGTAATGTTTCAATGTTGTCTTATGTCGTCGGAATGTTCTTGTAATGTTGTTTCAATGTTGTCTTATGTCATCGTAATGTCGTGGTAATGTTGTTTCAATGTTGTCTTATGTCATCGTAATGTCATTGTAATGTTTCAATGTTGTCTTATGTCATCGTAATGTTCTTGTAATGTTGTTTCAATGTTGTCGCAATGTTGTCTTATGTCATCGTAATGTCCTTGTAAAATTGTTTCAATGTTGTCTTATGTCGTCGGAATGTTCTTGTAATGTTGTTTCAATGTTGTCTTATGTCATCGTAATGTCGTGGTAATGTTGTTTCAATGTTGTCTTATGTCATCGTAATGTCGTTGTAATGTTGTTGCAATGTTATCGTAATGTCGTTGTAATGTTGTTTCAATGTTGTCGTAATGTTGTCTTATGTCATCGTAATGTTGTTTCAATGTTGTCGTAATGTTGTCTTAGGTCATCGTAATGTCATTGTAATGTTTCAATGTTGTCTTATGTCGTCGGAATGTTCTTGTAATGTTGTTTCAATGTTGTCTTATGTCATCGTAATGTCGTGGTAATGTTGTTTCAATGTTGTCTTATGTCATCGTAATGTCATTGTAATGTTGTTTCAATGTTGTCGCAATGTTGTCTTATGTCATCGTAATGTCCTTGTAAAATTGTTTCAATGTTGTCTTATGTCGTCGCAATGTCATTGTAATGTTGTCGCAATGTCGTCGCAATGTCATTGTAATGTTGTCGCAATGTCGTCGCAATGTCATTGTAATGTTGTCGCAATGTCGTCGCAATGTCATTGTAATGTTGTCGCAATGTCGTCGCAATGTCATTGTAATGTTGTCGCAATGTCATTGTAATGTCGCCGCAATGTTGTCTTAATGTCACCGTATGTCGGCTTCAAGTTAACCTTCCTCATCAAGAGCACTATGGTAGTGAAGTGTTCCTTTGAATACACCGACATATAATCACCTGCTGTGAATTGTCCGTAAGTGTTTAATCTCTCTCTCTCTCTCTCTCTCTCTCTCTCTCTCTCTCTCTCGTTTATTCTAGGTTCGTCTACTATTTAATTGGTTTTATTCGTTTTTTGATGAATTTATATTATTTCGTCAATCTTACACCTGACAACACTGAGACTACCCAACAATTCTTCTTCACACAATAGGTATCTTATTTCTCTTTCTCTTGCTTTGTTAAAGTTTTTATAGTTTGTAATTGGAGATATTCATTTTGATGTTACTGTTCTTAAAATATTTTATTTTTTCTTGTTTCCTTTCCTCACGGGCTATTTTCCCTGCTGGAGCCCATGGGCTTATAGCATCCTGCTTTTCCATCTAGGGTTGTAGCTTACTTAGCAGGTAATAATAATAATAATAATAAAATAATAATAATATAGTGGGCTATTATCTATCGAGGTTTTATCGTGTTACAATTTATATACAAGAAACATTTTATTCCATCAAAAGTTTTTTTCCTAATGATAATTGGGGTATTTTATTGAAAGGCATGTTTTCCTGTATTTTCTTTGACATTTACATTTATTCGTTACATTTTCATTTGAACATTATATCTATTTTATTTCTCCTTTTAGAAATAATCATTTTTAAAATCACCAGACCTTGACAACAGGGAACGTGCCAGAAGTTCGCTGGATCAGGTTTTTTTTTTCTTTCTTTTTTTTTTTTTTTTGCGCCTGGTACAACTTGGCTAATTCGTTACCTTTTGGCGTATGGCATCATTAAACAAACATGTGTTATATGGTACATAATCAACAGATATTTGTTTTCTTTGAAAAGCTCAATTTATTGAAAGGAAGAAATGATGATGATGATGAGAGAGAGAGAGAGAGAGAGGAGAGAGAGAGAGAGGAGTTTACTCTTAGATAAAAGCCTAAAAAAGGAGAGAGAGAGAGAGAGAGAGAGAGAGAGAGAGAGAAGAGTTTACTCTTAGATAAAAATCTAAAAAAGGAGAGAGAGAGAGAGAGAGAGAGAGAGAGAGAGGAGTTTTACTCTTAGATAAAAACCTTAAAAAGGAGAGAGAGAGAGAGAGAGAGAGAGAGAGAGAGAGAGGATAATAATTTTGTGTGTACGGGTTACAACAAAATGCTGCCGCGTCTAGTCCACTGCAGGACAAAGGCCTCAGACGTGTCAGTTCGTATGGAGTTTGGCCAGTTTTCATTACCAAGCTCGCTGGTGCGGATTGGTGATGGTGGGAGATCTCCGTCTAATCGTTCACAACAAACCAACCTAGTTTGGGTGATTTTAACTATTACAGTACATCTTTGCTGATTATGGTGATAAGTAAACCCTTTCTTCGCGGTTAGTTGATGTTATTATTATTATTATTATTATTGTTATTATTATTGTTATTATTATTATTATTATTATTACTATCATTATTATCAATGTTGTTATTATTATTATTATTATTATTATTATTGTTTTTATTATTATTATTATTATTATCATTATCATTATCATTATTTATTATTATTAGCTAAGCTAAGATAAGCTACAACCCGAGTAGGAATACCAAGACGCTATAAGCCCAAGGGCTCCGACAGAGAAAAATAGCCCAGTGAGGAAAGGAAATAAGGAAATGAATAAACTACAAGAAAAGTAATGAACAAATAAAATTAGATATTTTAAGAACGGTAACAACATTAAATTAGATATTTCCTATATAGATTATAAAATCTAGAAATAAAGAGAGAAAGAGACATAAGATAGAATAGTGTGCCCGAGTGTACCCTCAAGCAAGGGAACTCTAAATAATTCTAAATTCATGTAAGCTCTACCAATATTGACTTTATTTGTCTGATGCATAATTCACGAGTCAATTTATGTGTCTCATATATTTAGATTGCTTATTGAAGTGTCCATAATAGTTTGGTTTATTGATTATAATTTATACAAATTCGTTTATAATGTGACCATTTGCTTGAAAGCGGTAAAGGAAAAATTACTTTTTCATGGACTATTTAAAAAGGTATTTGGGTCATTAAGTTTTGAGCTAAGATATATTACTGGGTTGTCAATAAGGTTCGTACTGAGCTAGAATGGGCAATTGGTAGAGCGCATACCTTCGCCTATATAATTTTGTATATCAAATTGGTAATTGAATTGTTATTATTATTATTATTATTATTATTATTATTATTATTGTTATTATTATTA
>NC_090755.1:81155958-81165958 GCF_036898095.1 Palaemon carinicauda
TTTTGACTGATTTCGCCTGGGTCTTTGATCCCGAGGTCATTAAGAGAATACAGACATTAATGTATCAAAAATATATGGCTTATTTGAATATGAAAAACACGTCTAAATGTGCAAAATATCAATATCATATATATATATATATATATATTATATATATATATATATATATATATATATATATATATATGTATGTATAGAAATATATGTATATATATATATATATATATATATATATATATATATATATATATATATATATATATATATATAAATATATATATATAGAAATATATATATACATATATATATATAGATATAGATATATATATATATATAGAAATATATACATATATATATACACAATATGTATTAATATTATTATCATTATCATTATTAATATTATTATCATTATTATTATTATTATTATTATCATCATCATCATCATTACTAGCTAAGCTACAACCCTAGTTGGAAAAGCAGGATGCTGTAATCCCCACGTGCACATTTCTCCCTTACCAAGAAGATCACCATAACATTTTCAACATTCATTTGCCCCTCCCCCCCCCCAGCTAAATGACACCTCGCTAATGCAATGAAGGTAATTGATTGCCGTTATAAAAGAGCTCGTTACCTTTGCAAGCAGCCTTTGTGTTTATGGATGCGTGGGAAGCTTCGGAAAATATGGATTAATTCTACCGGGTTTTATAATACTTTTTTTTTTTTTTTTTTTTTTTTTTTCTTTTTTTTTTTTTTTACATAACTAGGATCTGAGTATCCTATTAGTTTTATGATTTTATTTAAATATTTTTCTTTTATTATTTTGACGTGAAATCGAATAAAATAATCTCTAAATTATTTTGACTTGGAATTTAGTATATTAATCTCCAAATTATTTTGACTTGGAATTAAGTAAATTAATTTCCAAAATTATAATTTTTTTTTACATAACTAGGACCTGAGTATCCTATTAGTTTTATGACTTTTTTCAATATTTTTTTTCTAATATTTTGACGTGAAATTGAATAAATTAATTTCTAAATTATTTTGACTTGGAATTAAGTAAATTAATTTCCAAAATTAGATTTTCTTTTTTTTACATAACTAGGACCTGAATATCCTATTAGTTTTATGATTTTTTAAATATCATTTTTTTTTGACGTGAAATTGAATAAATTAATTTCTGAATTATTTTGACTTGGAATTAAGCAAATTAATTTCCAAAGCTATATTTTTTTCACATAACTAGGATCTGAGTATCCTATTAGTTTTATGATTTTTTAAATATCTTTTTTTTTATTATTATTTTGACGTGAAAATGAATACATTAATTTCTAAATTATTTTGACTTGGAATTAAGCAAATTAATTTCCAAAGCTATATTTTTTTCACATAACTAGGATCTGAGTATCCTATTAGTTTTATGATTTTTTAAATATCTTTTTTTTATTATTATTTTGACGTGAAAATGAATAAATTAATTTCTAAATTATTTTGACTTGGAATTAAGTAAATTAATTTCCAAAATTATTTTTTTTTTACATAACTAGGACCTGAATATCCAATTAGTTTTATGATTTAAAAAAAAAATATTATTTTGACGTGAAATTGGATAAATTAATTTCTAAATTATTTTGACTTGGAATTAAGTAAATTAATTTCCAAAATTATATTTTTTTTACATAACTAGGACCTGAATATCCTATTAGTTTTATGATTTAAAAAAAAATATATTATTTTGACGTGAAATTGGATAAATTAATTTCCAAATTATTTTGGCTTGGAATTAAGTACATTAATTTCTAAATTATTTTGATTTGGAATTAAGTAAATTAATTTCCAAATTATTTTGGCTTGGAATTAAGTAAATTAATTTCTAAATTATTTTGATTTGGAATTAAGTAAATTAATTTCCAAATTATTTTGGCTTGGAATTAAGTAAATTAATTTCCAAATTATTTAGGCTTGGAATTAAGTAAATTAATTTCTAAATTATTCTGACGTGAAATTGAATAAATTAATTTCTAAATTATTTTGACTTGAAATTGAATAATTTAATTTCTAAATTATTTTGACTTGGAATTAAGTAAATTAATTTCTAAATTATTTTGACTTGGAATTGTGTGAAAATCTAAATTATTTTGATGTGAAATTGAGTAAATTATTTTCTAGATTATTTTGACGTGAAATTGAGTAAATTAATTATGTACCCACCATGTCCCTCGACATATATAGGACAAGGGAATCCTATTAGTCTTATGATGTTTTTTTTTTTCATAAGTAATTTCTTAGTTATTTTGACGTGAAATTGAGGAAATTGATTAAATACCCATCATATCCCTGGACATATATAAGACAAGGGAATCCAATTAGTTTTATTTTTTCAGAAGTAATTTCTAAATTATTTTGACGCCAAATTGAGTAAATTAATTAAACAATGATCATGCACCATCTCTCAATAGAAAGTCTTGTTTTGGGTGTAATTGCAAAACCCAAGTTTTTCTCTCCTTTTTAGCAGATCACTAACTATACTATAGTCAATTCTTTTTAACGAAGCAGATTTACACCGACTCGCAGTGGTGACCTTTCAGCTAGGAAAAGTTTCCTGCTCGCTGATTGGTTGGATGAGATAATTCTAACCAATCAGATTGCAAAAAACGTTTCCAAGCTAAAAGGGCCCCGCTGCGAGTCAGTGCAAATGCGCCTCATTAAAAAAAAATTGAGTATAGTGTACGCGACCTGTCAAAAATGACGGCTAAATATTTAAATATGCAAACACACATAGGCTCCCCCAAAAACGAACCAGTCTTAGCTCACAAGGATGAGGTTGCAGATACTACAAAAACTAACGAATTCAAGCGGGAGTCGAACCCCAATTTGGGGATCACCAGGAAGAGACGTTACCAATAGGCCTCAACAACATTGGGCGGTATTCATAAAGAAAAAGATATGTTTATACTTGCAAAATATGAAGGAAATCCTTCTACTTGTATTCATAAACATTTCAGGCAAAAGCTTCTACTTTTAGAGCAAAAGCATATCCTTATAATCACATTAAAGTAAATGGTTATACATAAAGAAGACCCTTTACTTCATATAAAGAGCATATGCTTCGAAAAAGCTGAGTCTGGTCAGTAGCAGACTGCAGTTCGAAGAGAAAGGTTGTTCTGTCCGATTCTCAGCACGGTGGCAGATTTTGTGGATGTGAGGCATGTTAAACAATACATGCCCCGTTTACCCACACTTGATCGTGATTTCAAGATGTTATTCCGTTTTGAAGGACAAAATGTACAGTGGCTTGCAGATAGATATCTTGTCCACACCTGGAATCTCGATAAAATATCAAGGTTAAGCCATAACTTGGTGATATGCATTTTACATTTGCTTTTGCATGTATAAACAGTTGGGAGAATACGAAGGCTGCTGTATTTAGGGATGTATGTATGTACAAACAGTATGTATGTATGTATGTATGTATGTATGTATGTATGTATGTGTATACATATATATATATATATATATATATATATACCTATATATATATGTGTGTGTGTGCGTGTACAGTACATGCAAATATACTGTATTCATATAATATATAAATAGAGTTTATATATATATATATATAATATATATATGTATATGAATTTTACTCATATATACAGGTATATATATACATATATATGTATATGTATGTATATACATATATATGTATATGTATGTATATATTATGTATATGTATGTATATATATGTCTGTGTATATATATGTATATATATACATCGTATAAATATACATATATACACAAAATATTCATTTACTGCAAAAGCTTATATACATGCATGTATATACACATATATATAATATATATATATATATATATATATATATATATATATAGATTCGTACCAGAAATAGATGTTTCTAAATCCCAAACCTGAAATAATTAAGCTGAAATTAACTATTTCAATTCGGTTTGCTTTAAACCTCAATTACCCTTCGCACATCGTCCGGGTATCTTAAAGTTTCCTTCAAACTGCAAAGTTGGGCGTTTAGCGTCTTCAAAACTTTTAAACTCAAATCCATAAATCAAATCACGTAGTTTATTATTATTATTATTATTATTATTATTATTATTATTATTATTATTATTATTATTATTATTATTATTGTTGTTGTTGTTGTTGTTGTTGTTGTTGTTATAAAAGAAGAATGGAATTTTTAGCGAGTCCTTACAAAATTCGGAAGAAAATCTTCTCAGATTTCCAAATTGCTTCAGAAGAAATAGCCATAGACTTAGCAAAGAATTCTGAATGCCTCCAGAACGGAATCTCAGAACGGTATCGGAAGAAAACTTTCCCAGATTTCCAAATGGCTTCAGAAAAAATAGCCATAGAGTTAGCATGGAATTCTGAATGCCTCCTGAACGGTATCTCAGAACGGTTTCGGAAGAAAACTTTCCCAAATTTCCAAAAGTCTTCAAAGGACATAGCCGTATACTTGACATTGATTTCTGAATGACTCCAGAACTGAAATTTCCAGGAGCAGTCCTGAACAACTCCTCCCCGAGCTTCAAATGACTTCTGAAGACCTGATCTTCATTTTTTTCAAACGTAGCCTGCAACACCTCACATGATCTGCATGTAGCTGGCGAAATCTAACCAAGGAATTGCGAGTCAATAAGAGTAAGAGGAAATGAGTTGATGACTGGGAGAAGGATTTCACTTAACTCACAGAGATCGCGTTCTGGCGGAATAGGAAGCTGCCGGTAAGAATTATATGTTACGTCTTCTGAACACCATCAACTACAGATGATTTTGGTTGCTGCCGAAGTTGCCGATCGTTCGTTTTATATCACCCGACCTATAGAAAGACGCGGGATCTTCCGTTGGCAGCTGAGCTTTGAAGATCATAATGTATGCGCCTTGAAGGATCCTTTGCTTGGGCTTTTGCGACGATGTCTTACTAAGGGAGACTCTTGGAAAATGTACGAGGCTTTGTATCGGTGCAAAGACGGATTGCAGGGAATGAGGATGGAGGCAGAATGGTTCAACTGAACGGTGAGTGACGTGTAGTTCTTCAACAGGATTGTCCCAAAATTCGCCATTGAAGTAAGGACATATCCAGACGATATTGGTAAATATATCCTGTTGCTCGTCATTTACTTTGGCATGATTGTGTATGCGGGGAAATCGATAGTATTCATCTTTTTACTCATTGCCCAGATAGGTAAAGAATAAATGCCTTCGATTTCCCTGAGGAATCTGACGAAGTGAGGACTCGCGGCACTGGAATCTCTTTTGAAATCTAGAATGACACTGACAAACTAAGGAAAAGAGACAATGAAATCTCAAAAGATCTTGAAAACTAGAAGACAGGAGAGAACATCGAAGAGGAGCCTCTAATGCCAGAGGTAAGACACCTAAAAATAAAGAGTCTCTAATGCTAGAAGTATGGAACCTAGAAATATATGTCAAAGAACTTCTAATGCTAGAAGTGTGGGAGCTAAAGCGAGAGAGGTCAAAGAACTTCTAATGTTAGAGGTGTGGGAGCTATAAAGAGAGGTCAAAGAACTTTTAATGCTTGAGGTAAGGGAGCTGAAAAGAGGTCAAAGAACTTCTAATGCTAGAGGTGTGGGAGCTAAAAAGAGGTCAAAGAACTTCTAATGCTAGAGGTGTGGGAGCTAAAAAGAGGTCAAAGAACTTCTAATGCTAGAGGTGTGGTAACTAAAAAGAGGTCAAAGAACTTCTACTGTTAGGGGTGGGGGAGCTAAAAATAAGTCAAAGAACTTCTAAAGCTAGAGGTGTGGGAGCTAAAAAGAGGTCAAAGAACTTCTAATGCTAGAGGTGTGGGAGCTAAAAAGAGGTCAAAGAACTTATAATGCTAGAGGTATGGGAGCTAAAAAGATGTCAAAGAACTTCTAATGCTAGAGGTGTGGGAGCTAAAAAGAGGTCAAAGAACCTCTAATACTAGAGGTGTGGGAGCTAAAAAGAGGTTAAAGAACTTCTAATGCTAGAGGTGTGGGAGCTAAAAAGAGGTCAAAGAACTTCTAATGCTAGAGGTGTGGGAGCTAAAAAGAGGTCAAAGAACCTCTAATACTAGAGGTGTGGGAGCTAAAAAGAGGTAAAAAAACTTCTAATGCTAGAGGTGTGGGAGCTAAAAAGAGGTCAAAGAACTTCTAAGGCTAGGGGTGTGGGAGCTAAAAAGAGGTCAAAGAACTTCTAATGCTAGGGGTGTGGGAGCTAAAAAGAGGTAAAAAAACTTCTAATGCTAGATGTGAGGGAGCTAAAAAGAGGTCAAAGAACTTCTAATGCTAGAGGTGTGGGAGCTAAAAAGAGGTCAAAGAACTTCTAATGCAAGGGGTGTGGGAGCTGAAAAGAGGTCAAAGAACTTCTAATGCAAGGGGTGTGGGAGCTGAAAAGAGGTCAAAGAACTTCTAATGCAAGGGGTGTGGGAGCTAAAAAGAGGTCAAAGAACTTCTAATGCAAGGGGTGGGGGTGCTGAAAAAGAGGTCAAAGAACTTCTAATGCAAGGGGTGTGGGAGCTAAAAAGAGGTCAAAGAACTTCTAATGCAAGGGGTGGGGGAGCTAAAAAGAGGTCAAAGAACTTCTAATGGAAGGGGTGGGGGAGCTAAAAAGAGGTCAAAGAACTTCTAATGCAAGGGGTGGGGGCGCTAAAAAGAGGTCAAAGAACTTCTAATGGAAGGGGTGGGGGAGCTAAAAAGAGGTCAAAGAACTACTAATGCAAGGGGTGGGAGAGCTAAAAAGAGGTCAAAGAACTTCTAATGCAAGGGACGGGGGAGCTAAAAAGAGGTCAAAGAACTTCTAATGCAAGGGGTGGGGAGCTAAAAAGAGGTCAAAGAACTTCTAATGCAAGGGGTGGGGGAGCTAAAAAGAGGTAAAAAAACTTCTAATGCAAGGGGTGGGGGAGCTAAAAAGAGGTCAAAGAACTTCTAATGCAAGGGGTGGGGGAGCTAAAAAGAGGTCAAAGAACTTCTAATGCAAGGGGTGCGGGAGCTAAAAAGAGGTCAAAGAACTTCTAATGCAAGGGGTGGGGGAGCTGAAAAGAGGTTAAAGAACCTCTAATACTAGAGGTGTGGGAGCTAAAAAGAGGTTAAAGAACTTCTAATGCTAGAGGTGTGGGAGCTAAAAAGAGGTCAAAGAACTTCTAATGCTAGAGGTGTGGGAGCTAAAAAGAGGTCAAAGAACCTCTAATACTAGAGGTGTGGGAGCTAAAAAGAGGTAAAAAAACTTCTAATGCTAGAGGTGTGGGAGCTAAATAGAGGTCAAAGAACTTCTAAGGCTAGAGGTGTGGGAGCTAAAAAGAGGTCAAAGAACTTCTAATGCTAGGGGTGTGGGAGCTAAAAAGAGGTAAAAAAACTTCTAATGCTAGATGTGAGGGAACTAAAAAGAGGTCAAAGAACTTCTAATGCTAGAGGTGTGGGAGCTGAAAAGAGGTCAAAGAACTTCTAATGCAAGGGGTGTGGGAGCTAAAAAGAGGTCAAAGAACTTCTAATGCAATTGGTGGGGGTGCTGAAAAGAGGTCAAAGAAATTCTAATGCAAGGGGTGTGGGAGCTAAAAAGAGGTCAAAGAACTTCTAATGCAATTGGTGGGGGTGCTGAAAAGAGGTCAAAGAAATTCTAATGCAAGGGGTGTGGGAGCTAAAAAGAGGTCAAAGAACTTCTAATGCAAGGGGTGGGGGAGCTAAAAAGAAGTCAAAGAACTTCTAATGGAAGGGGTGGGGGAGCTAAAAAGAGGTCAAAGAACTTCTAATGCAAGGGGTGGGGGCGCTAAAAAGAGGTCAAAGAACTTCTAATGGAAGGGGTGGGGGAGCTAAAAAGAGGTCAAAGAACTACTAATGCAAGGGGTGGGGGAGCTAAAAAGAGGTCAAAGAACTTCTAATGCAAGGGACGGGGGAGCTAAAAAGAGGTCAAAGAACTTCTAATGCAAGGGGTGGGGAGCTAAAAAGAGGTCAAAGAACTTCTAATGCAAGGGGTGGGGGAGCTAAAAAGAGGTCAAAGAACTTCTAATGCAAGGGGTGGGGGAGCTAAAAAGAGGTCAAAGAACTTCTAATGCAAGGGGTGGGGGAGCTAAAAAGAGGTCAAAGAACTTCTAATGCAAGGGGTGTGGGAGCTAAAAAGAGGTCAAAGAACTTCTAATGCAAGGGGTGGGGGAGCTACAAAGAGGTCAAAGAACTTCTAATGCAAGGGGTGGGGGAGCTAAAAAGAGGTCAAAAAACTTCTAAGGCAAGGGGTGGGGGAGCTAAAAAGAGGTCAAAGAACTTCTAATGCAAGGGGTGGGGGAGCTAAAAAGAGGTCAAAGAACTTCTAATGCAAGGTGTGGGGGAGCTGAAAAGAGGTCAAAGAACTTCTAATGCAAGGGGTGCGGGAGCTACAAAGAGGTCAAAGAACTTCTAATGCAAGGGGTGGGGGAGCTGAAAAGAGGTCAAAGAACTTCTAATGCAAGGGGTGGGGGAGCTAAAAAGAGGTCAAAGGACTTCTAATGCAAGGGGTGGGGGAGCTAAAAAAGAGGTCAAAGAACTTCTAATGCAAGGGGTGGGGGAGCTAAAAAGAGGTCAAAGGACTTCTAATGCAAGGGGTGGGGAGCTAAAAAGAGGTCAAAGAACTTCTAATGCAAGGGCTGGGGAGCTAAAAAGAGGTCAAAGAACTTCTAATGCAAGGGGTGGGGGAGCTAAAAAGAGGTCAAAGAACTTCTAATGCAAGGGGTGGGGGAGTTAAAAAGAGGTCAAAGAACTTCTAATGCAAGGGGTGGGGGAGCTAAAAAGAGGTCAAAGAACTTCTAATGCAAGGGGTGGGGGAGCTAAAAAGAGGTCAAAGAACTTCTAATGCAAGGGGTGGGGGAGCTAAAAGAAGGTCAAAGAGCTTCTAATGCAAGGGGTGGGGGAGCTAAAATGAGGTCAAAGAACTTCTAATGCAAGGGGTGGGGGAGCTAAAAAGAGGTCAAAGAGCTTCTAATGCAAGGGGTGGGGGAGCTAAAAAGAGGTTAAAGAACTTCTAATGCAAGGGGTGGGGGAGCAAAAAAGAGGTCAAAGAACTTCTAATGCAAGGGGTGGGGGATAGATGTCGCCAGCGAGGCTTTGGGGAAGGCGCGGCTGCGTCTGTGTTCTTTCTGATGCAAAAACTTAATTAAATACAAGTAAAAACAGGGCATTGAATACGTATTATAAATACTAAATTCTTTCTTATCTTGACAGCACAAATGAAATCTTACAAGTTCCAACATGTAACTAAGCGCTCCTGAAACACGAGCCAACCTTTTACTTCTGCTTGGAGGATATCCTCGCAAGTAAAAGGCAATCATTATGAATATGGAAAACAGGATTTGCTTATACTTCTACCTTTTGCTTCAGAGAATTACCTTGTACTTCTACCTTATGCTTACAAGGATATCCTTCAATTTTATGAATAGCTCCAATTGTCTTGAAAACAAGACCAAAGAAATTCTGACTTTGATTTCGTTGTATTTCTTTGATACAACAACTATTTGAATTTCTTCTTTTTCATTTCTTCTTCATTCTTCACTTTCCTTATAATTTTCTAAATCCTTTCTCTTCTTTACCCTTTTCATAATTCCCTTCGTTCATCATCCATTTCCTATTCGTTACGCCTTATTCTTTCCAACCCTTTTCCTTTTCACTCCCTTCTCTCTAAAATCTTTCAAAGCTCTTGGGTGAATATTTTTTCTTTTGGAATCCTTGAATTTATGTTCTGCAAATGTGTAGCCCCATTCCTTCTCTCTCTCTCTCTCTCTCTCTCTCTCTCTCTCTCTCTCTCTCTCTCTCTCTCTCTCTCTCTCTCTCTCTCTCTCTCTCTCTCTCCTGTTTTATTCCCTTTTATCTGCATCCCTTTGTTTTCCCCTTGAGTCAATGACGTTTTTACTCAATCATATTTTCCTCAAATCTTTTTCCCATATCTTGAAAACCTGTTGCCACCGTAGGTGGGCCTGGAAGACCATCACAGGCGCTTTTATCTTGGTAGGGATTCCCA
>NC_090755.1:81170958-81185958 GCF_036898095.1 Palaemon carinicauda
GGATACTATAAGCCTAGGCCTAAGGGCTCCAACAGGGAAAATAGCCCAGTGAGGAAAGGAAACAAGGAAAAATAACATATTTAAAGAACAGTAACATTAGAATAAATATAAACTATTAAAACTTTAACAAAACAAGAGGAAGAGAAAGAAGACAGAATAGTGTGCCTGAGTGTACCCTCAAGCAAGAAAACTCCAAACCCAAGACAGTGGAAGACCAAGGTACAGAAGCTATGGCAATACCCAAGTTGTATTGATCTTTCGAGAAAATAAGTCATTTATTAGAATCACAGTTCAGCGTTGTGGTTACCGACGTGGTAACGTCTCTGAAGGTACCCTGACACTTGCACGACTTTTTGCTACGAATTTGTCGTGGCAGGTCGTGACACTTTGAGGCACGAACTGGAAGATAAAAGAAAAAAAAAAATTACCTCAGAATCACAGCTGACCTGTCCACATTCACACGAACTGGCACGACGAGTTCAGGCATAGTTTGCGCACTTCCCGCATCGTCACGACGAGTTCACGAACAGTTCGCGCATAGTTCACGACCCGGTCACGAAATTTTGTCATGACCAAATTTTGAAATGTTAAAAATTCTCGTCAAGACATGCCACGATAACACGACGGGTTTACGAACACTTCACGCCAGTTCACGACGAGTCTCTCTCAAACTTGTTAATTCCTTTGGTAGCTGCAACCTCATCATCCTTGCGACCTAAGGATGGGGGTTTGAGGGAGCCTATAGGTCTATCTGCTGAGTGATCGGCAGCCATTGCCTGGCCCTCCTTGGTAGAAAGGAGTAGAAAGGGGGCGTTGGCGCTGATCATATGTGTATATGGTCAGTCTGTAAGGTATTGTCCTGCTTGATAGGGCCATGTCACTGTCCATTGCCTCGGCCATTCACGAGCACCCTTTAAACCTTTAAACACGGGGATGATAAAGTTAAAACAGGACTCCATAAACTATCATCATCATCATCATAGTAATAATAATAATGATAATATACTAATACTATAATAATAATAATAATAATAATAATAATAATAATAATAATAATAATAATCATAATAATAATAATAATAATAACCATAGTAATAATAATAATAATAATAATAATAATAATAATGATAATAATAATAATATCAAAATGTTTCCGTGGAAAAAAAAATCTGAAAAACATTTCTGAAGGTGGCTACCGTAAAATAGCCCCAGTCTCTCTGGATCATCAGCCTTTGAATAGAAAAATAAATTGGATAGATGATGCTGTAGGGAATTTTGTACTAAAAATGTCTTCAATTTCGAGCAGGGGAGAGGAATGATAATAGTCTTATAAAGAAACAGAGCATAAAATTTTTCTTATAAATCTGAAAGATTTAAGATATATTTTTGACGATTTTATAGTTATATAAGATGGATCTATTTTAATGTTGTTATTGCTCTTAAAATATTTAATATTAATTGTTCATTACTTCTAATGTAGTTTATATATTTTCTTGTTTCCTTTCCTCACTAGGCTATTTTTTCCTGCTGGAGCCCTTTGGCATTTAGCATCCTGCTTTTTCAACTAGGGTTGTAGCTTAGCTAGATATAATTATTATTAATAAAAATAATAATAATAATAATAATAATAAAAATAATAATAATAATAAAAATAATAATAATAATAATAACAATAAAAATCATAATAACAATAAAAACAATAATAATAACAACAATAATAATAATAATAATAATAATAATAAGAAGAAGAAGAAATCAATTGGGAATCTTATAAGAAACGCATCTATGCCTTTAAAATAAAAATAAACATAAAATATCATGATAAAATATGATTGTAAATATAAAATAATTATCTTAGAAAAAATGATAAGGGTATTCATCCTGAGCACAAAATCACTGAATTATAAATAAATACAGTAACTATAAGTAAATATACATATATATTTCTTTCCGGTCACGCTCAGCAGCATTAGCAGACGTATAACTACTCGCCCCTCCCCCGTCCACGGAGTAGGGAGGAGAGGAAGTAGTCACACCATGGTGAGAGGGGATGTATTATCATTATTATTATTATTATTTTTATTATTATTATTATTTTTATTATTATTATCATTATTATTATTATCATCATTATCATTATTATTATTATTATTATTATTATTATTATTATTATTATTATTATTATCATTACTTGCTAAGCTACAACCCTAATTGGAAAAGCAGAATGCTATAAGCCCGAGGGCTCCAACAGGGAAAATAGCCCAGTGAGGAAAGGTAATAAGGAAAATAAAATTAATCAACAATTAAAACATAATATTCTAAGAACGGCAACATTATAAACAAACCTTTCACAGAAAAATTTTAAAAACTTAAAAAAAACAAGAGGAAGAGAAATAAGATAGAATAGTGTGCCCGAGTGTATTAGTAGCAATAGATTAATTGTTTGCATTTATATCAGAAATTACTATGCAGGAGGTGTTGACCTCGAGATACCAGATGTAAGATAATGAAGAGAGATTCGACCTTAGACAAAGGGATGTTAGAGGCGTTTACAAGCAATTAAGAGGCATTAACACTGATTTATTCTCATTCAAATGAACGTGGGACTCCTAGAACCAGAATATATAAGGAGAGAGAGAGAGAGAGAGAGAGAGAGAGAGAGAGAGAGAGAGAGAGAGAGAGAGAGAGAGAGAGAGAGAGAGAGAATTTGTTTGGTTTTGATCAATTAATTGCGCCCATTGGCGTCAAGACATTTGGGTACATGGTAACAATAATATTGTTTACATCTATAAAGTAATTAATTCATTTCAAAATAATTCATACAGACAAAAAATAAATAAATAAAAAAGATAGACATTTAAGTACATAGTAATAATAATATTGGTCACATCTATATATTAAAGGTCATACAAAAAGAATTCACAGAGAGAGAGAGAGAGAGAGAGAGGAGAGAGAGAGAGAGAGAGAGAGAGAGAGAGAGAGAGAGAGAGAGAGAGAACAATTAATTCATGTAAATGACGATACATAAAATCATTACAATCAAAGATTATTTCCGAATCATGAGTTCTCTAAATGAATTATTATTATTATTATTATTATTATTATTATTATTATTAGCACTTACTAAGCTACATCCTTAGTAAGCGCAAGTGCTCCAACAGGAAAAATAGCCCAGTGAGGAAAGGAAATAAGGAAACAGATAGAATAGTGTGCCCGAGTGTCCCCTCAAGCGAAAGAGAACTCTAACCCAATGCAGTACAACACCATGGTACAGAGGCTATGAAACGACCCAAGACTACAGAACAATGGTTTGATTTGGGACTACCCCTTCTAGAGGAACTGCGTACCACTCGGAAACTACAATCTCCCACAAATTGCCGAACCAGTGGGTTGTAGTCTAGGAAAGGAGGAGGAAGTGGGAAGGGTTGATTCTGTCTGTGTTTGTTCGTGTATATCTAAATATTTAGCCATTAGTTTTTGACGGGTTGCGTACACTGCCCCTTCTAGAGGAACTGCGTACCACTCGGAAACTACAATCTCACCACCAATTGCCGAACCAGTGGGTTGTAGTCTAGGAAAGGAGGAGGAAGTGGGAAGGGTTCATTTTGTCTGCGTTTGTTCGTGTATATCTAAATATTTAGCCATCAGTTTTTGACAGGTTGCGTACACCTAATCATGCAATAATTTCCTACGGAAAAAATACGAAAATTAATATCATCTTTGTGGTAATGAGCTTCAGAATTATATTCCTATAGTCTGAAGTTGCCATTCAAGAATACAGGGTGTCTCCAAAAAATGTACTCACTCTTAGAATTATGAGAAAACCTTTATGCGCGTTATCAGCGTTGTCTGGACAATAATGGTCATCAATTTGAACATTCGCAAACATGATTCTTCAAACACATTTGTCTCATGTATTCGATGCTATTTCATTTCGCTCTATGTCCATAAATAAAGGTTTTCTCATAATTCTAAGAGTGAGTACATTTTTTGAGACACCCTGTATTTCCGGATAGAATGATGACGATTAGACAGAGCTCTTAATTAATACAGTGGAAACGACTACTGATTTGACACACGCACACACACACACACACACACATACACAGAAACACACACGCACATTTTGCGGGAACGCGTGCAATTTCCAAAGTTATCTGTTAACATTTTTCATGTTCACCAACGAGAAAGCACTCCGTTTATAACTCGATGAAATGAAAACAATGTCAACAAATATTTAGATGATGAAATATGTTACACTTCGTATGACAAATGAGCCATTTAAATGAGAATTGCCACTTAACCCACGAAATGCAATGGTTTAGGTGTTTAAAAAAAAAAAAGATAAATGTGGCAATTCTTTACTCTGAAAATTTGAACTGAAAATGTATATGCGAAATTGCTCTAAACAGGAATTCTGCATTCATAAATATGAGTGGATATAAATTTGGCTGAAAATGGGATATCATGGAACGCCAAGCGGTTTATTCAGACAAGTCATCTTGTACAGAATGTTCAAAATGTTCAAAAGCAGAAGCAGTTTGTTATAACATTATTTAGGTCAATGGGTTGTGAAGACATCATAGAGGTTAAAGATGTTTAAAATATCAGAAAGATCTTCTCTCAGGGCGTTTAAAAGATAAGAGATACCCTAGAGAAGAGATTTGGTGGAAGAGGATACCTTTGATAAAAGACACTGGAGACGGCGCATCAGGCAACCGACCCCTTAACGTAAGGATAATGGTGGAAAAGAAGAGACCTTAGTTTATTAATTAAGATACCAGAAAGATCTTCTCTCGGGACGTTTAAAAGGTAAAAGAGACCTTAGAGAAGAGATTTGGTGGAAGAGGATACCTTTGATAGAATGCACTAGAGAAGGCACATCAGGCAACCGACCCCTTAATGTAAGGATAACGGTGGGAAAGAAGAGACCTCAGTGTATGTTTAAGATACCAGAACGATCTTTTCTCCGGACGTTTAAAAGGTAAAAGAGACCTTAGAGAAGATTTGGTGGAAGAGGATACCTTTGATAGAAGGCACTGGACAGTGCGCATCAGGCAACCAACCCCTTAATGTAAGGATAACGGTGGGCAAGAAGAGACCTTAGTTTATATGTTTAAGATACCAGAAAGATCTTCTCTTGGGACGTTTAAAAGGTAAAAGAGACCTTATACAAGAGGTTTGGTGGAAGAGGATACCTTTGATAGAAGGTACTGGAGAAGGCGCATCAGGCAACCGACCCCTTAATGTAAGTGTAACGGTGGGAAAGAAGAGACCTTAGTGTATATGTTTAAGATACCAGAAAGATCTTCTCTCGGGACGTTTAAAAGTTAAGAGAGACGTCAGAGAAGAGATTTGGTGGAAGAGAATACCTTTGATAGAAGGCACTAGAGAAGGCGTATCAAGCAACCGACCCCTTAATGTAAGGATAACGGTGGGAAAGAAGGGACCTCAGTGTCATAAGGTTTTTAAAACGTCAAAAAGACCTAATAATCTCAAGGTGTTTATAAGGCCAATGAGACGTTACAGATATCTAAACGGGCAAAGCCATCCAACAGAAAAGACCACTCGGTTATAAGATGTTTAGAAGTTAAGAAACATCTCATGGTTGGAAATTTTACAGAACATGAGAACATCATGATGTTTACATGATCAAATATACATTAGTCTTGGAAAAAAAAAAAATAAATAAATAAATAAAAAAAATAAAAAATAAAAAAAACTTCAAGAAATTTTTTAGTGTATAGGATCAGAAGATAGCTAGGCTTTTTGGTTTTAAAAGGCCTTACAGCTTTCATATGATCACAAAATTAGAGAGACATTGTTTTAATATTTCAGCCAGGTCAGAGAAACCTCGCAGTATTAATATGTTGGCAAGGCCACAAAAACTTAGATTTATTATTATTATTATTATTATTATTATTATTATTATTATTATAAAAATCAGAATAAGTTCACATGGCTTAATCCTAAATACATTAAAAAAAGAATGTCTTTAAACAGTTCAAATGTTCATTTGTGAAATGAGAAACAAATAATTGCAAAACTCAGCAATATAGCTTTTAAAAATATTTTTTTTTCTGCACTCAAAACAAACATCCCAGAAAATTAATTAGTCCCCGAAACGTTTTGCATATACGAAAATAACACGCCAAAAAAATGACTAGAAAAAAACCCGCTGTACATGAAAAATTAGCTAACATTAAAATTAATGGTCTGTTATTCACTCTCTCGTAAACAGAGCAAAATTTCATGCCCTGCTAACATTAAGAACAAAAGACGCTCTGCTATACTGGATTAGAGAGAGAGAGAGAGAGAGAGAGAGAGAGAGAGAGAGAGAGAGAGAGAGAGAGAGAGAGAGAGAGAGAGAGAGAGAGTTTAGTATTTCTTTGGCTTTCTTGCTTCATTCCGAAGGGAAGTAGTATTTATTTAGATATGGAATTTTGCTGTTCTCTTTATTGAGAGAGAGAGAGAGAGAGAGAGAGAGAGAGAGAGAGAGAGAGAGAGAGAGAGAGAGAGAGAGAGAGAGTGTTTAATATTTCTTTGGCTTTCTAGCTTCATTCCGAGGGAGTAATGTTTAAAGATTGTGCATAAGAAGATAATTGTTTACTTCAAATGAAATTTTGCTGTTCTCTTTATTGAGAGAGAGAGAGAGAGAGAGAGAGAGAGAGAGAGAGAGAGAGAGAGAGAGAGAGAGAGAGAGAGAGTTAAAATACAGTTTAGTATTTCTTTGGCTTTCTTGCTTTATTCCGAGGCGAAGTACAATTCAAAGATTGTGCATAAGAAAATAATTTTTTACTTCAAATGGAATTTTGCTGTTCTCTCTATTGAGAGAGAGAGAGAGAGAGAGAGAGAGAGAGAGAGAGAGAGAGAGAGAGAGAGAGAGAGAGAGAGAGAGAGAGAGAGTTTAGTATTTCTTTGGCTTTCTTGCTTCATTCCGAGGGGGAGTAATGTCTGAAGATTGTGCATAAAAAAAATAATTGTTTACTTCAAATGGAATTTGCTGTTCTCTTTATTAAGAGAGAGAGAGGAGAGAGAGAGAGAGAGAGAGAGAGAGAGAGAGAGAGAGAGAGAGAGAGAGAGAGAGAGAGAGAGAGATACTCATCTGTTCTTTCATACATTATAAAAAGTATATTGATATTTTCTATAACGTTATTTATTAGAATTTACATTCTAAGTGTAATTTCATGAATGGTATAGACAATAAACAGTGACATTGCCCTATCAAGCAAGATAATGCCTTAGAGACTGACCATACTACATATGATCAGCGCCCAAGCCCCCTCTCTCACCCAAGCTAGGACCAGGGAGGGCCAGGTAATGGCTACAGATAACTTAGCAGATAAACCTACAAGCTCACCCAAACCCCCCTATCCTTAGCTCGCAAGGATGGTGAGGTTGCAGCAACCAAAGGAACTAAGACAAGTTTGAGCGGGACTCAACCCCCAGTCTGGCGATCACCTGTCAGGAACGCTACCACATAGGCCACCTGGTGTGCAAGGAATTCTTGCATCCAACTGTACATGTGATCTTGTATATGCAGACACCGTACCAGTATTACACCTCAAATATGAACTGAAGGGGGCACTCAGTAGAGAGCATGCCTCCGCCACGCCAAGCAGTCGTATTTTCCCTGTTGGGGGCTCTGGGCTTATAGCATTCTGCTTTTCCAACTAGGGTTGTAGCTAAGCAATTAATAATAATAATAATAATAATAATAATAATAATAATTTAACTCTTAACTCCACTGCGAACTTGTACATCGATGTATTTTCTTCAAAATCTGAGGGATATGACCTGGGGTCATACCCCAAATGTCCGCCAAATTTTGTTGAAATTAGTTCAATAGTATTTGAGTAATGTTGTTCACAAAAAAAAAATAAATAAATAAAAAAAAACTAACAAAATATTTGCCATTTAGCCTATTTAACATTGCGATTATTTTCAAAGTACTGCTGCGTACCTTTACTTTGATGTACTTTATCCAAATTGTTACAGTTTCATCCTTGGGTCATACTAAACATGACGAAATTTGTTTAAAACTGGTACAGTAGTTTTTGTGTATAGATGCTCACAAACAAACAAACAAAAAAACATCCTTGGGTCATTCTAAACATGACGAAATTTGTTTAAAACCGGTACAGTAGTTTTTTGTGTATAGATGTTCACAAACAAACAAAAAAAACATCCTTGGTCATACTAAACATGACGAAATTTGTTTAAAATCGGTACAGTAGTTTTTGTGTATAGATGTTCACAAACAAACAAAAAAAACATCCTTGGGTCATACTAAACATGACGAAATTTGTTTAAAACTGGTACAGTAGTTTTTGTGTATAGATGCTCACAAACAAACAAACAAAAAAACATCCTTGGGTCATTCTAAACATGACGAAATTTGTTTTAAAACCGGTACAGTAGTTTTTGTGTATAGATGCTCACAAACAAACAAAAAAACATCCTTGGGTCATACTAAACATGACGAAATTTGTTTAAAATCGGTACAGTAGTTTTTGTGTATAGATGTTCACAAACAAACAAAAAAAACATCCTTGGGTCATACTAAACATGACGAAATTTGTTTAAAACTGGTACAGTAGTTTTTGTGTATAGATGCTCACAAACAAACAAACAAAAAACATCCTTGGGTCATTCTAACATGACGAAATTTGTTTAAAACCGGTACAGTAGTTTTTGTGTATAGATGTTCACAAACAAACAAAAAAACATCCTTGGGTCATACTAAACATGACGAAATTTGTTTAAAATCGGTACAGTAGTTTTTGTGTATAGATGTTCACAAACAAACAAAAAAACATCCTTGGGTCATACTAAACATGACGAAATTTGTTTAAAACTGGTACAGTAGTTTTTGTGTATAGATGCTCACAAACAAACAAACAAAAAACATCCTTGGGTCATTCTAAACATGACGAAATTTGTTTAAAACCGGTACAGTAGTTTTTGTGTATAGATGCTCACAAACAAACAAAAAAACATCCTTGGGTCATACTAAACATGACGAAATTTGTTTAAAACCGGGTACAGTAGTTTTTGTGTATAGATGCTCACAAACAAACAAAAAAAACATCCTTGGGTCATACTAAACATGACGAAATTTGTTTAAAAACTGGTACAGTAGTTTTTGTGTATAGATGCTCACAAACAAACAAACAAAAAACATCCTTGGGTCATACTAAACATGACGAAATTTGTTTAAAATCGGTACAGTAGTTTTTGTGTATAGATGTTCACAAACAAACAAAAAAACATCCTTGGGTCATACTAAACATGACGAAATTTGTTAAAACTGGTACAGTAGTTTTTGTGTATAGATGCTCACAAACAAACAAACAAAAAACATCCTTGGGTCATTCTAAACATGACGAAATTTGTTTAAAACCGGTACAGTAGTTTTTGTGTATAGATGCTCACAAACAAACAAAAAAACATCCTTGGGTCATACTAAACATGACGAAATTTGTTTAAAACCGGTACAGTAGTTTTTGTGTATAGATGCTCACAAACAAACAAAAAAAACATCCTTGGGTCATACTAAACATGACGAAATTTGTTTAAAACTGGTACAGTAGTTTTTGTGTATAGATGCTCACAAACAAACAAACAAAAAACATCCTTGGGTCATACTAAACATGACGAAATTTGTTTAAAATCGGTACAGTAGTTTTTGTGTATAGATGTTCACAAACAAACAAAAAAACATCCTTGGGTCATACTAAACATGACGAAATTTGTTTAAAACTGGTACAGTAGTTTTTGTGTATAGATGCTCACAAACAAACAAACAAAAAACATCCTTGGGTCATACTAAACATGACGAAATTTGTTTAAAATCGGTACAGTAGTTTTTGTGTATAGATGTTCACAAACAAACAAAAAAACATCCTTGGGTCATACTAAACATGACGAAATTTGTTTAAAACTGGTACAGTAGTTTTTGTGTATAGATGCTCACAAACAAACAAACAAAAAACATCCTTGGGTCATACTAAACATGACGAAATTTGTTTAAAACTGGTACAGTAGTTTTTGTGTATAGATGCTCACAAACAAACAAAAAAAACATCCTTGGGTCATACTAAACATGACGAAATTTGTTTAAAACTGGTACAGTAGTTTTTGTGTATAGATGCTCACAAACAAACAAACAAAAAACATCCTTGGGTCATACTAAACATGACGAAATTTGTTTAAAATCGGTACAGTAGTTTTTGTGTATAGATGTTCACAAACAAACAAAAAAAACCTCCTTGGGTCATACTAAACATGACGAAATTTGTTTAAAACTGGTACAGTAGTTTTTGTGTATAGATGCTCACAAACAAACAAACAAAAAACATCCTTGGGTCATTCTAAACATGACGAAATTTGTTTAAAACCGGTACAGTAGTTTTTGTGTATAGATGCTCACAAACAAACAAAAAAAACATCCTTGGGTCATACTAAACATGACGAAATTTGTTTAAAACCGGTACAGTAGTTTTTGTGTATAGATGCTCACAAACAAACAAAAAAAACATCCTTGGGTCATACTAAACATGACGAAATTTGTTTAAAACTGGTACAGTAGTTTTTGTGTATAGATGCTCACAAACAAACAAACAAAAAACATCCTTGGGTCATACTAAACATGACGAAATTTGTTTAAAATCGGTACAGTAGTTTTTGTGTATAGATGTTCACAAACAAACAAAAAAACATCCTTGGGTCATACTAAACATGACGAAATTTGTTTAAAACTGGTACAGTAGTTTTTGTGTATAGATGCTCACAAACAAACAAACAAAAAACATCCTTGGGTCATTCTAAACATGACGAAATTTGTTTAAAACCGGTACAGTAGTTTTTGTGTATAGATGCTCACAAACAAACAAAAAAAACATCCTTGGGTCATACTAAACATGACGAAATTTGTTTAAAACCGGTACAGTAGTTTTTGTGTATAGATGCTCACAAACAAACAAAAAAAACATCCTTGGGTCATACTAAACATGACGAAATTTGTTTAAAACTGGTACAGTAGTTTTTGTGTATAGATGCTCACAAACAAACAAACAAAAAACATCCTTGGGTCATTCTAAACATGACGAAATTTGTTTAAAACCGGTACAGTAGTTTTTGTGTATAGATGCTCACAAACAAACAAAAAAACATCCTTGGGTCATACTAAACATGACGAAATTTGTTTAAAACCGGTACAGTAGTTTTTGTGTATAGATGCTCACAAACAAACAAAAAAAACATCCTTGGGTCATACTAAACATGACGAAATTTGTTTAAAACTGGTACAGTAGTTTTTGTGTATAGATGCTCACAAACAAACAAACAAAAAACATCCTTGGGTCATTCTAAACATGACGAAATTTGTTTAAAACCGGTACAGTAGTTTTTGTGTATAGATGCTCACAAACAAACAAAAAAACATCCTTGGGTCATACTAAACATGACGAAATTTGTTTAAAACCGGTACAGTAGTTTTTGTGTATAGATGCTCACAAACAAACAAAAAAAAACATCCTTGGGTCATACTAAACATGACGAAATTTGTTTAAAACCGGTACAGTAGTTTTTGTGTATAGATGCTCACAAACAAACAAAAAAAACATCCTTGGGTCATACTAAACATGACGAAATTTCTTTAAAACTGGTACAGTAGTTTTTGTGTATAGATGCTCACAAACAAACAAAAAAACCTCCTTGGGTCATACTAAACATGACGAAATTTCTTTAAAACCGGTACAGTAGTTTTTGTGTATAGATGCTCACAAACAAACAAAAAAAACATCCTTGGGTCATACTAAACATGACGAAATTTGTTTAAAACCGGTACAGTAGTTTTTGTGTATAGATGCTCACAAACAAACAAAAAAAACATCCTTGGGTCATACTAAACATGACGAAATTTGTTTAAAACCGGTACAGTAGTTTTTGTGTATAGATGCTCACAAACAAACAAAAAAAACATCCTTGGGTCATACTAAACATGACGAAATTTGTTTAAAACCGGTACAGTAGTTTTTGTGTATAGATGCTCACAAACAAACAAAAAAAACATCCTTGGGTCATACTAAACATGACGAAATTTGTTTAAAACCGGTACAGTAGTTTTTGTGAATAGATGCTCACAAACAAACAAAAAAACATCCTTGGGTCATACTAAACATGACGAAATTTGTTTAAAACCGGTACAGTAGTTTTTGTGTATAGATGCTCACAAACAAACAAAAAAAACATCCTTGGGTCATACTAAACATGACGAAATTTGTTTAAAACCGGTACAGTAGTTTTTGTGAATAGATGCTCACAAACAAACAAAAAAACATCCTTGGGTCATACTAAACATGACGAAATTTGTTTAAAACCGGTACAGTAGTTTTTGTGTATAGATGCTCACAAACAAACAAAAAAACATCCTTGGGTCATACTAAACATGACGAAATTTGTTTAAAACCGGTACAGTAGTTTTTGTGAATAGATGCTCACAAACAAACAAAAAAACATCCTTGGGTCATACTAAACATGACGAAATTTGTTTAAAATCGGTACAGTAGTTTTTGTGTATAGATGCTCACAAACAAACAAAAAAACATCCTTGGGTCATACTAAACATGACGAAATTTGTTTAAAATCGGTACAGTAGTTTTTGTGTATAGATGCTCACAAACAAACAAAAAAACATCCTTGGGTCATACTAAACATGACGAAATTTGTTTAAAATCGGTACAGTAGTTTTTGTGTATAGATGCTCACAAACAAACAAAAAAACATGCTTGGGTCATACTAAACATGACGAAATTTGTTTAAAACCGGTACAGTAGTTTTTGTGTATAGATGTTCACAAACAAACAAACAAACAAACATCCTTGGGTCATACTAAACATGACGAAATTTCTTTAAAACCGGTACAGTAGTTTTTGTGTATAGATGCTCACAAACAAACAAAAAAACCTCCTTGGGTCATACTAAACATGACGAAATTTCTTTAAAACCGGTACAGTAGTTTTTGTGTATAGATGCTCACAAACAAACAAAAAAACATCCTTGGGTCATACTAAACATGACGAAATTTGTTTAAAATCGGTACAGTAGTTTTTGTGTATAGATGCTCACAAACAAACAAAAAAACATCCTTGGGTCATACTAAACATGACGAAATTTCTTTAAAACCGGTACAGTAGTTTTTGTGTATAGATGCTCACAAACAAACAAAAAAACATCCTTGGGTCATACTAAACATGACGAAATTTCTTTAAAACCGGTACAGTAGTTTTTGTGTATAGATGCTCACAAACAAACAAAAAAACATCCTTGGGTCATACTAAACATGACGAAATTTCTTTAAAACCGGTACAGTAGTTTTTGTGTATAGATGCTCACAAACAAACAAAAAAAACATCCTTGGGTCATACTAAACATGACGAAATTTGTTTAAAATCGGTACAGTAGTTTTTGTGTATAGATGTTCACAAACAAACAAACAAACAAACATCCTTGGGTCATACTAAACATGACGAAATTTCTTTAAAACCGGTACAGTAGTTTTTGTGTATAGATGCTCACAAACAAACAAAAAAACATCCTTGGGTCATACTAAACATGACGAAATTTGTTTAAAATCGGTACAGTAGTTTTTGTGTATAGATGCTCACAAACAAACAAAAAAACATCCTTGGGTCATACTAAACATGACGAAATTTGTTTAAAACCGGTACAGTAGTTTTTGTGTATAGATGCTCACAAACAAACAAAAAAAACATCCTTGGGTCATACTAAACATGACGAAATTTGTTTAAAAACCGGTACAGTAGTTTTTGTGTATAGATGTTCACAAACAAACAAACAAACAAACATCCTTGGGTCATACTAAACATGACGAAATTTCTTTAAAACCGGTACAGTAGTTTTTGTGTATAGATGCTCACAAACAAACAAAAAAACCTCCTTGGGTCATACTAAACATGACGAAATTTCTTTAAAACCGGTACAGTAGTTTTTGTGTATAGATGCTCACAAACAAACAAAAAAACATCCTTGGGTCATACTAAACATGACGAAATTTGTTTAAAATCGGTACAGTAGTTTTTGTGTATAGATGCTCACAAACAAACAAAAAAACATCCTTGGGTCATACTAAACATGACGAAATTTGTTTAAAACCGGTACAGTAGTTTTTGTGTATAGATGCTCACAAACAAACAAAAAAACATCCTTGGGTCATACTAAACATGACGAAATTTCTTTAAAACCGGTACAGTAGTTTTTGTGTATAGATGTTCACAAACAAACAAACAAACAAACATCCTTGGGTCATACTAAACATGACGAAATTTCTTTAAAATCGGTACAGTAGTTTTTGTGTATAGATGCTCACAAACAAACAAAAAAACATCCTTGGGTCATACTAAACATGACGAAATTTGTTTAAAACCGGTACAGTAGTTTTTGTGTATAGATGCTCACAAACAAACAAAAAAACATCCTTGGGTCATACTAAACATGACGAAATTTGTTTAAAATCGGTACAGTAGTTTTTGTGTATAGATGTTCACAAACAAACAAAAAAACATCCTTGGGTCATACTAAACATGACGAAATTTGTTTAAAACCGGTACAGTAGTTTTTTGTGTATAGATGCTCACAAACAAACAAAAAAACATCCTTGGGTCATACTAAACATGACGAAATTTCTTTAAAACCGGTACAGTAGTTTTTTGTGTATAGATGCTCACAAACAAACAAAAAAACATCCTTGGGTCATACTAAACATGACGAAATTTCTTTAAAACCGGTACAGTAGTTTTTGTGTATAGATGCTCACAAACAAACAAAAAAACATCCTTGGGTCCTACTAAACATGACGAAATTCGTTTAAAACCGGTACAGTAGTTATTATTATTATCATTACAATCCAAGCTACAACCCTAGTTGGAAAAGCAAGATGCTATAAGCCCAGGGGCTCCAACAGGAAAAAATAGCCCA
>NC_090755.1:81187843-81192843 GCF_036898095.1 Palaemon carinicauda
GCTCTGTTTACGAGAGAGTGAATAACAGACCATTAATTTTAATGTTAGCTAATTTTTCATGTACAGCAGTTTCTTTTCTAGTAATTTTTTGGCGTGTTATTTTCATATATGCAAAACGCTTCGGGGACTAATTAATTTTCTGGGGTGTTTGTTTTGAGTACAGAAAAAAATATTTTTAAAAGCTATATTGTTGAGTTTTGCAATGATTTGTTTCTCATTTCATAAATGGACATTTTGAACGGTTTAAAGACATTCTTTTTTTATTGTATTTAGGATTAAGCCATGTGAACATTTGATGATTTTTATAATAATAATAATAATAATAATAATAATAATAATAATAATAATAATAATAAAACTAAGTTTTTTGTGACCTTGCCAGCATATTAATACTGCGAGGTTTCTCTGACCTGGCTGAAATATTAAAACAATGTCTCTCTAATCTTGTGATCATATGAAAACTGTAAGGCCTTTTAAGAACCAAAAAGCTTAGCTACCTTCTGATCCTATACACTTTAAAAATATTCTTGAAGTTTTTTTTTTTTTTTTTTTTTTTTCCAAGACTTATGTATAATTGATCATGTAAACATCATGGAACTTTGTTCTCATTTCCGTAATATTTCCAACCACGAGATGTTTCTTAACTTCTAAACATCTTATAACCGAGTGGTCTTTCTGTTGGATGGCTTTACCCGTTTAGATATCTGTAACGTCTCATTGGCCTTATAAACATCTTGAGATTATTAGGTCTTTTTGACGTTTTAAAAACCTTATGACACTGAGGTCTCTTCTTTCCCACCGTTATCCTTACATTAAGGGGTCGGTATCCTCTTCCACCAAATCTTCTCTAAGGTCTCTCTTACCTTTTAAACGCCCTGAGAGAAGATCTTTCTGGTATTTTAAACATATACACAGAGGTCTCTTCTTTTTGAATGGCCAGACAGTACTACATTGGCTCCTTCTCTCTGGTTACGGTTCTTTCCCTTTGCCTACACATACACCGAAAAGTCTGGCATATTCTTTACAGATTCTCTTCTGTCCTCATACACCTGATAACACTTGCATTACTAAACATTTCGTCTTCGCCCAAGGGGTTAACTGCTGCACTCTAATTGTTCAGTGGCCACTTTCCTGTTGGTAAGGTTAGAAGAGATTCTTTAGCTATGGTAATCAGCTCTTTTAGGCGAAGGACACTCCAAAATCAAACCATCGTTCTCTATTCTTGGGTAGTGCCATAGCCTATGTACCATGGTCTTCCACTGTCTTGGGCAAGAGTAGTCTTGCGTGAGGGTACACTCGGGCACTCTTGTCTTTCTTCCTCTTGGATAGTTTCCCTGTTGGGGCCCCTAGGCTTATAGCATCCTGCTTTTCCAACTAGGGTTGTAGCTTAGCTAATAATAATAATAATAATAATAATAATAATAATAATAATAATAATAATAATAATAATAATAAGAGGTCGGTTGCCTGATGTGCCCTCTCCAATGCCTTCTATCAAAGGCATCCTCTTCCACCAAATCTCTTCTCTGACGTCTCTCTTAACTTTTAAACGCCCTGAGAGATCTTTCTGGTATTCTAAACATCTTTAACCACTATGATGTCTTTACAACCCATTGACCTAAATAATGTTATAACAAACTACTGCTTTTGAACATTTTGAACATTCTGTACAAGATAACTTGTCTGAATAAACCACTTGGTGTTCCATGATATCCCATTTTCAGCCAAATTTATATCCACTCATATTTATGAATGCAGAATTCCTGTTTAGAGCAATTTCGCATATACATTTTCAGTTCAAATTTACAGAGTAAAGAATTGCCACATTTATCTTTTTTTTAAAACACCTAAACCATTGCATTTAGTGGGTTAAGTGGCAATTCTCATTTAAATGGCTCATTTGTCATACGAAGTGTAACATATTTCATCATTTAAATATTTGTTGACATTGTTTTCATTTCATCGAGTTATAAATGGAGTGCTTTCTCGTTGGGGAACATGAAAAATTTTAACAGATAACTTTGGAAATTGCACGCATTCCTGCAAAATGTGCGTGCGTATTTCTGTGTGTGTGTGTGTGTGTGCGTGTGTGTGTGTCAAATCAGTAGTCGTTTCCACTGTATTAAGAACTCTGTTTAATCGTCATCATTCTATCCGGAAATATTCTTGAATGGCAACTTCAGACTATAGATATATAATTCTGAACCTCATTACCACAAAGATGATATTAATTTTCGCATTTTTTCCGTAGGAAATTATTGCATGATTGGTGTACGCAACCAGGCAAAACCTGATGGCTAAATATTTAGATATGCACGAACAAAACAGACAGAATCAACCCTTCCCACTTCCGCCTCCTTTCCTAGACTACAACCCACTCGTTTCGCAATTTGTGGGAGATTGTAGTTTCCGAGTGGTACGCAGTCCTCTAGAGGGGCAGTGTACGCAACCCGTCAAAAACTGATGGCTAAATATTTAGATATGCACGAACAAACAGACAGAATCAACCCTTCCCACTTCCTCATCCTTTCCTTGACTACAACCCACTGGTTCGGCAATTTGTGGGAGATTGTAGTCTCCGAGTGGTGCGCAGTTCTCTAGAAGGGGCAGTGTACGCAACCCGTCAAAAACTGATGGCTGAATATTTAGATATACACGAACAAACACAGACAGAATCAACCCTTCCCACTTCCTCCTCCTTTCCTAAACTACAACCCACTGGTTCGGCAATTGGTGGTGAGATTGTAGTTTCCGAGTGGTACGCAGTTCCTTTAGAAGGGGCAGTGTACGCAACCCGTCAAAAACTGATGGCTAAATATTTAGATATACACGAACAAACATAGACAGAATCAACCCTTCCAATTTCCTCCTCCTTTCCTAGACTACAACCCACTGGTTCGGCAATTTGTGGGAGATTGCAGTTTTCGAGTGGTACGCAGTTCCTCTAGAAGGGGCAGTGTACGCAACCCGTCAAAAACTGATGGCTAAATATTTAGATCTACACGAACAAACACAGACAGAATCAACCCTTCCCACTTCCTCATCCTTTCCTTGACTACAACCAACTGGTTCGGCAATTTGTGGTGAGATTGTAGTTTCCGAGTGGTACGCAGTTCCTCTAGAAGGGGCAGTCCCAAATCAAACCATTGTTCTGTAGTCTTGGGTTGTTTCATAGCCTCTGTACCATGGTGTTGTACTGCATTGGGTTAGAGTTCTCTTTCGCTTGAGCGGATACTCAGGCACACTATTCTATCTGTTTCCTTAATTCCTTTCCTCACTGGGCTATTTTTCCTGGTGGAGCACTTGGGCTAACTAAGGATGTAGCTTAGTAAGTGTTAATAATAATAATAATAATAATAATAATAATAATAATAATAATAATAATTCATTTAGAGAACTCATGATTCGGAATTAATCTTTGATTGTAATGATTTTATGTATCATCATTTACATTAATAATTGTTAACTCTCTCTCTCTCTCTCTCTCTCTCTCTCTCTCTCTCTCTCTCTCTCTCTCTCTCTCTCTCTCTCTCTCTCTGAATTCTTTTTGTATAACCTTTAATATATAGAGACCAATATTATTATTATGTACTTAGATGTCTATCTTTTTTATTTATTTATTTTTTTGTCTATGAATTATTTTGAAATAAATTAATTACTTTATATATGTAAACAATATTATTGTTACTATGTACCCAAATGTCTGATGCCAATGGGCGCAATAAATTGATTAAAACAAAATAAATTCTCTCTCTCTCTCTCTCTCTCTCTCTCTCTCTCTCTCTCTCTCTCTCTCTCTCTCTCTCTCTCTCTCTCTCTCTCCTTATTTATTCTGGTTCTAGGAGTCCCCACGTTCATTTGAATGAGAATAAATCAGTGTTAATGCCACCTAATTGCTTGTAAACGCCTCTAACATCCCTTTGTCTAAGGTCGAATCTCTCTTCATTATCTTACATCTGGCATCTCGGGTCAGCGCCTCCTGCATAGTAATTTCTGATGTAAATGCAGACAATTAATCTATTGCTACTAATACACTCGGCACACTATTCTATCTTATTTCTCTTCCTCTTGTTTTTTAAAGTTTTTAAAATTTGTGCGTGAATTATTTGTTTTAATGTCGCCGTTCTTAAAATAATATATTTTAATTGTTAATTGATTTTAATTTCCTTATTTCCTTTTCACTGGGCTATTTTCCCTGTTGGACCCCTCGGGCTTATAGTGTTCAGCTTTTCCAATTAGGGTTGTAGCTTAGCAAGTAATAATAATAATAATAATAATAATAATAATAATATTAATAATGATAATGATAACAATAATAATAATGATAATAATAATAAAAATGATAATAATAATAATAATAATAATAATAATAATAATAATAATAATAATAATAATAATAAATCTCCTCTCATCAGGGTGTGACTACTTCCTCTCCTCCCTACTCCGTGGACGGGGGAGGGGTGAGTAGTTATACGTCTGCTAATGCTGCTGAGCGTGACCGGAAAGAAATATATATGTGTATTTACTTATAGTTACTGTATTTATTTATAGTTCAGTGATTGTGTGCTGAAGATGAATACCCTTCTGATTTTTTCTAAGATAATTATTTTATATTTACTATCATATTTTATCGTGATATTTTATGTTTATTTTTATTTTAAAGATATAGCTGCGTTTCTTATTATAATATTCCCAATTGATTTCTTATTATTATTTTTCTAAGATAATTATTTTATATTTACAATCATATTTTATCATGATATTTTATGTTTATTTTTATTTTAAAGACATAGTTGCGTTTCTTATTATGAGTTTCCCAATTGATTTCTTATTATTATTAGTATTATTATTATTATTTTTATTATTATTATTATTATTATTATTATTATATCTAGCTAAGCTACAACCCTAGTTGGAAAAGCAGGATGCTAGATGCCAAAGGGCTCCAGCAGGGAAAAATAGCCTAGTGAGGAAAGGAAACAAGAAAATATATAAACTAC
>NC_090755.1:81200343-81205343 GCF_036898095.1 Palaemon carinicauda
GAAAGAGTTTAATATTTATAATACGTATTCAATGCCCTGTTTTTACTTGTATTTAATTAAGTTTACGAATCAGAAAGAACACAGACGCCGCCGCGCCTTCCCCAAAGCCTCGCTGGCGACATCTATCCCCCACCCCTTGCATTAGAAGTTCTTTGACCTCTTTTTAGCTCCCCCACCCCTTGCATTAGAAGTTCTTTGACCTCTTTTCAGCTCCCCACCCCTTGCATTAGAAGTTCTTTGACCTCTTTTTAGCTCCCCCACCCCTTGCATTAGAAGTTGTTTGACTTCGTTTTAGCTACCCCACTTCTTGCATTAGAAGTTCTTTGACCTCTTTTTAGCTCCCACACCCCTTGCATTAGAAGTTCTTTGACCTCTTTTTAGCTCCCACACCCCTTGCATTAGAAGTTCTTTGACCTCTTTTCAGCTCCCCACCCCTTGCATTAGAAGTTTTTTGAACTCTTTTTCGCTCCCCCACCCCTTGCATTAGAGGATCTTTGACCTCTTTTTAGCTCCCCCAGCCTTTGCATTAGAAGTTCTTTGACCTCTTTTTAGCTCCCCCACCCCTTGCATTAGAAGTTCTTTGACCTCTTTTTAGCTCCCCACCCCCTGCATTAGAAGTTCATTGACCTCTTTTTAGCTCCCACACCGCTTGCATTAGAAGTTCTTTGACCTCTTTTTAGCGCCCCCACCCCTTGCATTAGAAGTTCTTTGACCTCTTTTTAGCTCCCCCACCCCTTGCATTAGAAGTACTTTGACCTCTTTTTAGCTCCCCACCCCTTGCATTAGAAGTTCTTTGACCTCTTTTTAGCTCCCCACCCCTTGCATTAGAAGTTCTTTGACCTCTTTTTAGCTCCCTCACCCCTTGCATTAGAAGTTCTTTGACCTCTTTTTAGCTCCCCACCCCTTGCATTAGAAGTTCTTTGACCTCTTTTTAGCTCCCCACCCCTTGCATTAGAAGTTCTTTGACCTCTTTTTAGCTCCCCCCCCCTTGCATTAGAAGTTCTTTGACCTCTTTTTAGCTCCCCACCACTTGCATTAGAAGTTCTTTGACCTCTTTTTAGCTCCCCACCCCTTGCATTAGAAGTTCTTTGACCTCTTTTTAGCGCCCCCACCCCTTGCATTAGAAGTTCTTTGACCTCTTTTTAGCTCCCCCACCCCTTCCATTAGAAGTTCTATGACCTCTTTTTAGCTCCCCCACCCCTTGCATTAGAAGTTCTTTGACCTCTTTTTAGTTCCCCCACCCCTTCCATTAGAAGTTCTTTGACCTCTTTTTAGCTCCCCCACCCCTTGCATTAGAAGTTCTTTGACCTCTTTTTAGCTCCCCCACCCCTTGCATTAGAAGTTGTTTGACCTCTTTTCAGCTCCCCCACCCCTTGCATTAGAAGTTCTTTGACCTCTTTTTAGCTCCCCCCACCCCTTGCATTAGAAGTTCTTTGACCTCTTTTTAGCTCCCACACCTCTAGCATTAGAAGTTCTTTGACCTCTTTTTAGCTCCCACACTTCTAGCATTAGAAGTTCTTTGACCTCTTTTTAGCTCCCACACCTGTAGCATTAGAAGTTCTTTGACCTCTTTTTAGCTCCCACACCTCTAGTATTAGAGGTTCTTTGACCTCTTTTTTAGCTCCCACACCTCTAGCATTAGAAGTTCTTTGACCTCTTTTTAGCTCCCACACCTCTAGCATTAGAAGTTCTTTGACCTCTTTTTAGCTCCCACACCTCTAGTATTAGAGGTTCTTTGACCTCTTTTTAGCTCCCACACCTCTAGCATTAGAAGTTCTTTGACCTCTTTTTAGCTCCCACACCTCTAGCATTAGAAGTTCTTTGTCCTCTTTTCAGCTCCCTTACCTCAAGCATTAGAAGTTCTTTGACCTCTCTTTATAGCTCCCACACCTCTAACATTAGAAGTTCTTTGACCTCTCTCTCTTTAGCTCCCACACTTCTAGCATTAGAAGTTCTATGACATAGATTTCTAGGTTCCATACTTCTAGCATTAGAGACTTTATTTTTAGGTGTTTTACCTCTGGCATTTGAGGCTCCTCTTCGCTGTTCTCTCCTGTCTTCTAGTTTTCAAGATCTTCTTTCATTAGATTATCTGTTTCTTTCGAGATTTCATTGTCTCTTTTCCTTAGTTCGTCAGTGTCCCTCTAGATTTCAAAAGAGATTTCAGTGCCGCGAGTCCTCACTTCGTCAGATTCCTCAGGGAAATCGAAGGCATTTATTCTTTACCTATCTGGGCAATGAGTAAAGAGATGAATACTATCGATTTCTCCGCATACACAATCATGCCAAAGTAAATGACGAGCAACAGGATATATTTATCAATATCGTCTGGATATGTCCTTACTTAAATGGCGAATTTTGGGACAATCCTGTTGAAGAACTACACGTCACTCACCGTTCAGTTGAACCATTCTGCCTCCATCCTCATTCCCTGCAATCCGTCTTTGCACCGATACAAAGCCTCGTACTTTTTCCAAGAGTCTCCCTTAGTAAGACATCGTCGCAAAAGCCCAAGCAAAGGATCCTTCAAGGCGCATACATTATGATCTTCAAAGCTCAGCTGCCAACGGAAGATCCCGTGTCTTTCTATAGGTCGGGTGATATAAAACGAACGATTGGCAACTTCGGCAGCAACCAAAACCATCTGTAGTTGATGGTGTTCCGAAGACGTAACATATAATTCTTACCGGCAGCTTCCTATTCCGCCAGAACGCGATCTCTGTGAGTTAAGTGAAATCCTTCTCCCAGTCATCAACTCATTTCCTCTTACTCTTATTGACGCGCAATTCCTTGGTTAGATTTCGCCAGCAACATGCAGATCATGTGAGGTGTTGCAGGCTACGTTTGAAAAAAATGAAGATCAGGTCTTCAGAAGTCATTTGAAGCTCGGGGAGGAGTTGTTCAGGACTGCTCCTGGAAATTTCAGTTCTGGAGTCATTCAGAAATCAATGTCAAGTATACCGTTCTGAGATTCCGTTCTGGAGGCATTCAGAATTCCATGCTAACTCTATGGCTATTTTTTCTGAAGCCATTTGGAAATCTGGGAAAGTTTTCTTCCGATACCGTTCTGAGATTCCGTTCTGGAGGCATTCAGAATTCCATGCTAAGTCTATGGCTATTTTTTCTGAAGCCATTTGGAAATCGGAAAGTTTTCTTCCGATACCGTTCTGAGATTCCGTTCTGGAGGCATTCAGAATTCTATGCTAAGTCTATGGCTATTTCTTCTGAAGCCATTTGGAAATCTGAGAAGATTTTCTTCCGAATTTTTTAAGGACTCGCTAAAAATTTCATTCTTCTTTTATAACAACAACAACAACAACAACAACAACAACAACAATAATAATAATAATAATAATAATAATAATAATAATAATAATAATAATAATAATAATAATAATAATAACAACAACAACAACAACAACAACAACAATAATAATAATAATAATAATAATAATAATAATAATAATAATAATAATAATAATAATAATAATAATAATAATAATATAAAAATACGTGATTTGATTTATGGATTTGAGTTGAAAAGTTTTGTAGACGCAAAACGCTCAACTTTGCAGTTTGAAGGAAACTTCAAGATACTCGGCCGATGTGCGAAGGGTAATTGAGGTTTAAAGCAAACCGAATTGAAATAGTTAATTTCAGCTAAATTATTTCAGGTTTGGGATTTAGAACAATCTATTTCTGGTATGAATCGATATATATATATATATATATATATATATATATATATATATATATATATATATATAGTTTTATATATATATATATATATATATATATATATATATATATATATATATATATATATATATATATATAGTTTATATATGTGTATTTACATGCATGTATATAAGCTTTTGCAGTAAATGAATATTCTGTGTATATATGTATAGTTATACGATGTATATATATACATATATACACATACATATATATACATACATATACATAATATATACATACATATACATATATATGTATATATATATACCTGTATATATGAGTAAAATTCATATACACACACACACTATATATATATATATATATATATATATATATATATATATATATATATATATATATATATATATATATATATAAACTATATTTATATATTATATGAATACAGTATATTTGCATATACTGTACACACACACACACACACACACACACATATATATATATATATATATATATATATATATATATATATATATATATATACACATACATACATACATACATATATACTGTTTGTACATACATACATCCCTAAATACAGCAGCCTTCGTATTCTCCCAACTGTTTATACAGGCAAAAGCAAATTTAAAATGCATATCACCAAGTTATGGCTTAACCTTGATATTTCATCGAGATTCCAGATGTGGACAAGATATCTGTCCGCAAGCCACTGTACATTTTGTTCTTCAAAACGGAATAACATCTTGAAATCACGATCAAGTTTGGGTAAACGGGGAATGTATTGTTTAACATGCCTCACATCCACAAAATCTGCCATCGTGCTGAGAATCGGACAGAACAACCTTTCTCTTCGAACTGCAGTCTGCTACTGACCATACTCAGCTTTTTCGAAGCATATGCTCTTTATATGAAGTAAAGGGTCTTTTTTATGTATAACCATTTACTTTTATGTGATTATAAGGATATGTTTTTGCTCTAAAAGTAGAAGCTTTTGCTTGAAATGTTTATGAATACAAGCAGAAGGATTTTCTTCATATTTTGCAAGTATAAGCATATCTTTTTCTTTATGAATACCGCCCAATGTTGTTGAGGCCTATTGGTAACGTCTCTTCCTGGTGATCCCCAGACTGGGGTTCGACTCCCGCTTAAACTCGTTAGTTTTTGTAGTATCTGCAACCTCATCCTTGTGAGCTAAGACTGGTTCGTTTTGGGGGGAGCCTATTTGTGTTTGCATATTCAAATATTTAGCCGTCATTTTTGACAGGTCGCGTACACTATAC
>NC_090755.1:81224484-81231984 GCF_036898095.1 Palaemon carinicauda
TATATATATATATATATATATATATATATATATATATATATAAATGAATATATATAAATATATAAATATATGTATATATAAATATATATATATATATATATATATATATATATATATATATATATATATATGTATATTTAAATATATATATGTATATATAAATATATATATATACATATATATATATATATATATAAATATATATATATACATATATATATATATATAATATATATATATATATATATATATATATATATATGTATAAATATATATGTATATAAATATATATATATATATATATATATATATATATATATATATATATATATATATTTATTTATTTATTTATTTATATATATATGTGTATATCTATATCTATCTATATATGTGTGTATATATATATATATATATATATATATATATATATATATATATATATATATATATATATATATATATATATACTGTACAGATAGAAACATAGAAATTATTGTTACAAGTTAGAATCGTCAGTCAGCAGCAAATAGATGAGCTTGTAATTGGTTTGAAGTCTCTGTGACAACGATGTCCAAACTTATGGCTGATTACGTGAATTGGACATTTTGCTTAACCGCGAACTTTACCTTTGACCTTTGACCTTCCAAAATTTGATAATTTCCTGAGCTTTACATAACAGTTAATCCTCGCAAGATTCATTACTCTGCGATTAAAATTGTGGCCTGGCCCGGAAGTTGTTCACAAACACACACATGCACACAAATTACAAACACATAAACAGCGGTGAAAACATAACCTCCCTCCAACTTCGTTGGTGGAAGTAAATATTCATAAAGTCAGTATTATACATCGTGCAATTCACTCTAAATTGATATTGTACAATGTGCAATATATTGTTGAATTTATTGTTATACAATGTAGATTTTAATGATTTTATACATTGCCTAATTATTATTATTATTATTATTATTATTATTATTAAATGCTAAGCTACAACCCTAGTTGGAAAAGCAGGATGCTATAAGCTCAGGGGCCCCCAACAGGGAAAAATAGCCCAGTGAGGAAAGAAAACAAGGAATAATAAAATATTCTAAGAACAGTAAAAACATTGAAATAAATATTTCTTATAAAAAAACTATAAAAACTTTAACAAAACAAGAGGAAGAGAAGCTAGATAGAAGTGTGGCCGAGTGTACCCTCAGGCAAAAGTTTTGATATTCAGTCCCTAATTGATTGATGGCTTTCATATACATTGTATATTAGTTATTAGTAATATACTATGGTAAATCTACCAGATTTTATAAGTGTTTTAGTTAAATTAGGTGAAAAATACGAAGGTTGTGGTGGCCGAGTGGTAGCGACCTTGCCTGGTGATTGCCAGACTTGAAGTTCGAGTCCTGCTCAAACTCGTTAGTTCCTTTGGTCCCTGCAACCTCACTATCCTTGTGAGCTGAGGATGGGCTGTTTGGGGGAGCCTTTAGGTCTGTCTGCTGAGTCATCATCAGCCATTGCCTGGCCCTCCTTGGCCAGGCAATGTTTCAGCTGTTACTTGAACGTTTCTGAAACTAAGTTACCCAAACGTTTCAAATACTTACTTGAATGTGTCATGAAAATTTCCCAAACGTTTTCAGCTGTTACTTGAACGTTTCTGAAACTAAGTTACCCAAACGTTTCAAATACTTACTTGAATGTGTCATGAAAATTTCCCAAACGTTTTCAGCTGTTACTTGAACGTTTCTGAAACTAAGTTTGGGCGCTGATCATACGTAATATGGTCTGTCTCTAGGGCATTGCCTCGGCCATTCATGAGCGGCCTTTAAACCTTTAAATAGGTTTTGATCCAAAGAATTCAGAAAATCAACTAGACAAAGTTAAATTGTCCAATGAGTAAAATGATAAACCAAAACATGATATTAAAATGAAATATAAATTTCAGAGATAATTGAATTTCAGGAACAAAATGCCCGAATACAGCTGCAGTCGACAAACCTTGCCTTCACCTATGTTCATTAAGGATACCCAATTAGTGCTTTTAATGGGCAAGGCCTTGCGCATGCAATTAAGGAAGATTTATGAACTTGATTAGCTCATTGGAATCCCATTAGCTAGAAGGAACGACGGTTATGAAAAAAAGACGAATATATATATATATATATATATACTATACATACATATGTATATATATATATATATATAATCTATATATATATATATATATATATATAAGTACATATATATAATATATATATATATATATATATATATTAATAGATAGATCATAATATATGCTGTTAAAAAATTTATATTAAAAAGAAACTGTAAATGTCTGGCAACATTTATTCCAGGATTTTTACCATTTTGATAACAGATATATTGACGTAAAAGTGATATTACGGTCATCAACCCGTAAAAGATAATAACAAAGTAGGGTAAAAATTACGGTCGCTTGTATTTTACTGAAATACGGTTGAGAACAATGTATTTTTGCAGATGATTTTCAATTAAAGTTACGGTTTTTTTTTTAAGTATAGATAGATAGATCACACTATTAAAATTTTGTATTAAAAACTATAAATGTCTGGCAATATTTATTTCAGGATTTTTACCAATTAAAACGGATATATTGACATGAAGTGATATTATAGTCACCAACCCGTAAAAGATAATATGAAAGAAGTATAAAATTACGGTCGCCTGTATTTTACCGAAATACGACTGAGAACCGTATATTTTACGGAGAATTTCCGCTTAAAATTAATCAAATTGCGGTCGCCTGTAATTTACCGAAATACGGCTGAGAACCGTATATATTCACGGAGAATTTCCGGTTAAAGTTAGTTAGTCAGTTTTTTTTTTTTTTTTTTTTTTTTTTTTTTTTACCCTAAGAGCAGGTCATACTTACACGAATGTTAACTAGTGAAATTATCAGTTTAGCGGTCGGCTGGTCTTTCTTGGCATTATGTTTGAGGTCAAATGTTTCAGATAGTTACTTGAACGTTTGTGAAGAAAATTCCCTGAGTCTTTCAAGTAGTTACTTGAACGTTTTATGACGTTACCCTAAGATTTCAAAATAATACCAGCGAATTTGTCAACGTAGGTATTTGCACGTTTCAAATTGTTATGTGAATGTTTGTCAAGAAAATTTCTCAAACGTTTTAAATTGTTTCTTGGAGGTTTTGTAAACTAAGTTACCCAAAGCGTTTTTAAATTGTTACTTGAACGTTTTTTAAACTAAGTTACACAAAGCGTTTTAAATTGTTACTTGAACGTTTCTCAAACTAAGTTACCCAAACGTTTTAAATTGTTACTTGAACGTTTCTCAATCTAAGTTACCCAAAGCGTTTTATATTGTTACTGAACGTTTCTGAAACTAAGTTACCCAAAGCGTTTTAAATTGTTACTTGAACGTTTCTCTAACTAAGTTACCCAAAGCGTTTTAAATTGTTACTTGAACGTTTCGGAAACTAAGTTACCCAAAGCGTTTTAAATTGTTACTTGAACGTTTCTCAAACTAAGTTACCCAAACGTTTTAAATTGTTTCTTGGTTGTTTTGTAAACTAAGTTACCCAAACGTTTTAAATTGTTACTTGAACGTTTTGTAAACTACGTTACCCAAGCGTTTAAAATTGTTACTTGAACGTTTCTCAAACTAAGTTACCCAAACGTTATAAATTGTTACTTGAACGTTTCTCAAACTAAGTTACCCAAACGTTTTAAATTGTTTCTTGGACGTTTTGTAAACTAAGTTACCCAAAGCGTTTTAAATTGTTACTTGAACGTTTCTCAAACTAAGTTACCCAAACGTTTTAAATTGTTTCTTGGTTGTTTTGTAAACTAAGTTACCCAAACGTTTTAAATTGTTACTTGAACGTTTTGTAAACTACGTTACCCAAGCGTTTAAAATTGTTACTTGAACGTTTCTCAAACTAAGTTACCCAAACGTTTTAAATTGTTACTTGAACGTTTCTCAAACTAAGTTACCCAAACGTTTTAAATTGTTACTTGAACGTTTCTCAAACTAAGTTACCCAAACGTTTTAAATTGTTACTTGAACGTTTCTCAATCTAAGTTACCCAAAGCGTTTTATATTGTTACTTGAACGTTTCTGAAACTAAGTTACCCAAAGCGTTTTAAATTGTTACTTGAACGTTTCTCTAACTAAGTTACCCAAAGCGTTTTAAATTGTTACTTGAACGTTTCTCAAACTAAGTTACCCAAACGTTTTAAATTGTTACTTGAACGTTTCTCAAACTAAGTTACCCAAACGTTTTAAATTGTTTCTTGGACGTTTTGTAAACTAAGTTACCCAAAGCGTTTTAAATTGTTACTTGAACGTTTCTCAAACTAAGTTACCCAAAGCGTTTTAAATTGTTTCTTGGACGTTTTGTAAACTAAGTTACCCAAAGCGTTTTAAATTGTTACTTGAACGTTTCTCAAACTAAGTTACCCAAAGCGTTTTAAATTGTTACTTGAACGTTTCTGAAACTAAGTTACCCAAAGCGTTTTAAATTGTTTCTTGGACGTTTTGTAAACTAAGTTACCCAAAGCGTTTTAAATTGTTACTTGAACGTTTCTCAAACTAAGTTACCCAAACGTTTTAAATTGTTACTTGAACGTTTCTCAAACTAAGTTACCCAAACGTTTTAAATTGTTACTTGAACGTTTCTGAAACTAAGTTACCCAAAGCGTTTTAAATTGTTTCTTGGACGTTTTGTAAACTAAGTTACCCAAAGCGTTTTAAATTGTTACTTGAACGTTTCTCAAACTAAGTTACCCAAACGTTTTAAATTGTTACTTGAACGTTTCTCAATCTAAGTTACCCAAAGCGTTTTAAATTGTTACTTGAACGTTTCTCAAACTAAGTTACCCAAAGCGTTTTAAATTGTTACTTGAACGTTTCTCAAAATAAGTTACCCAAAGCGTTTTAAATTGTTACTTGAACGTTTCTCAAACTAAGTTACCCAAAGCGTTTTAAATTGTTACTTGAACGTTTCTCAAACTAAGTTACCCAAACGTTTTAAATTGTTTCTTGGACGTTTTGTAAACTAAGTTACCCAAAGCGTTTTAAATTGTTACTTGAACGTTTCTCAAACTAAGTTACCCAAAGCGTTTTAAATTGTTTCTTGGACGTTTTGTAAACTAAGTTACCCAAAGCGTTTTAAATTGTTACTTGAACGTTTCTCAAACTAAGTTACCCAAACGTTTTAAATTGTTACTTGAACGTTTCTGAAACTAAGTTACCCAAAGTGTTTTAAATTGTTTCTTGGACGTTATGTAAACTAAGTTACCCAAAGCGTTTTAAATTGTTACTTGAACGTTTCTCAAACTAAGTTACCCAAACGTTTTAAATTGTTACTTGAACGTTTCTCAAACTAAGTTACCCAAACGTTTTAAATTGTTACTTGAACGTTTCTGAAACTAAGTTACCCAAAGCGTTTTAAATTGTTTCTTGGACGTTTTGTAAACTAAGTTACCCAAAGCGTTTTAAATTGTTACTTGAACGTTTCTCAAACTAAGTTACCCAAACGTTTTAAATTGTTACTTGAACGTTTCTCAATCTAAGTTACCCAAAGCGTTTTAAATTGTTACTTGAACGTTTCTCAAACTAAGTTACCCAAAGCGTTTTAAATTGTTACTTGAACGTTTCTCAAACTAAGTTACCCAAACGTTTTAAATTGTTACTTGAACGTTTCTCAAACTAAGTTACCCAAACGTTTTAAATTGTTACTTGAACGTTTCTCAAACTAAGTTACCCAAACGTTTTAAATTGTTACTTGAACGTTTCTGAAACTAAGTTCCCCAAAGCGTTTTAAATTGTTTCTTGGACGTTTTGTAAACTAAGTTACCCAAAGCGTTTTAAATTGTTACTTAAACGTTTCTCAAACTAAGTTACCCAAAGCATTTTAAATTGTTACTTGAACGTTTCTCAAACTATGTTACCCAAATATTTTAAATTGTTACTTGAACGTTTCTCAGAGTAAGTTACCCAAAGCGTTTTAAATTGTTACTTGAACGTTTCTCAATCTAAGTTACCCAAAGCGTTTTAAATTGTTACTTGAACGTTTCTGAACACTAAGTTACTTAAAGCGTTTTAAATTGTTACTTGAACGTTTCTCAAACTAAGTTTCCCAAACGTTTTAAATTGTTACTTGAACATTTCTGAAACTAAGTTACCCAAGGCCTTTTAAATTGTTACTTGAACGTTTCTGAAACTAAGTTACCCAAACGTTTTAAATTGTTACTTGAACGTTTCTCAAACTAAGTTACCCAAAGCGTTTTAAATTGTTACTTGAACGTTTCGGAAACTAAGTTACCCAAACGTTATAAATTGTTACTTGAACGTTTCTGAAACTAAGTTATCCAAACGTTTCAAATACTTACTTGAATGTGTCATGAAAATTTCCCAAACGTTTTCAGCTGTTACTTGAACATTTCTGAAATTATGTTACCCAAACGTTTCAGATAGTTTCTTCAATGTTTATCAGGAAAGATACCCAAACGTTTTAAATTGTGACTCATAAGTTTATCAACTAAGTTACCCGCATAGAGTTACTCGAGCGGTTGTCAAGAAAGTTACCTAGTAATTTGAACGTTAAAAAAAAAAAAAAAAAAAAAAAAGTTTCCCGAATGTTTTGAATAGTTCCCTGAATGTTATACAAGAACATTACTCGAATGTTTTAAATAGTTCTCTGAAAGTTTATCAACGAAGATACTTAAACGTTTTAAATATTACATGAACAGGTGCCAAGAAAGTTCCCAAAACGTTTCGAATAGTTTCCTGGACGTCTGTTGAAGTTATCCGAACGTTTTTCAAGTTCCCATTACTTTTCTCGACAATGGTAACTAAACTCCCCAGCAAGAACTGATTGAACATTATATGTTGCAATAATATGGCGGGGAAATATCCCCTTTTTTTTTATTAACTTTTGTAACAAGAGATCATTCTGATCAATAATATGGCGGAGAAATATCCCTTTTTTTTTTATTAACTTTTGTAACAAGAGATCATTCTGATCAATAATATGGCGGAGAAATATCCCTTTTTTTTAATATTTGTAATTCTGATATTGTCAAATTCTTAAGAATCTTGTACAGTCCACAGCTGCTTATCAAAGTCACTTTATCCTTCGGTAAACGAAAGTATATTTGGTAGAAGACACAAGGTATGTGCAAAAAAAAAAAAAAAAAAAATCAAATAATATCACATATACAGGGTGTCCCAAAACAATGTATACACTCTTTGGAATCTTACAACTTGTTCAATTTATTGATATTAACGTGGAAAACAGATTCCCTTTTTTTTAACATTCTCAAATTGCCCCATGTATCCTTACTTTATCACTGTGCATTGTTTCTCTCCTGTGAATCTGTTTACCACGTTAATACCAATAAATTGAATTGATTGTAACAATCCAAAGAGTGTATACATTGTTTTGAGACACCCTGTATAATAGATTATAATAAAGTATATAAAGTATACTTGGTAGAAGACCCAATATA
>NC_090755.1:81234484-81246984 GCF_036898095.1 Palaemon carinicauda
TACTTGTTAAGCTACAGCCCTAGGTGTAAAAGCAGGATGGTTATTACAAGCCCAAGGGCTCCAACAGGGGGGAGGGAGTTTTTTTTGTGGGGGGGGGGGGCATGCTCAGGGGAGGGAGTTTTTTTTGTGGGGGGGGGGCATGCTCAGGGGGAGGGAGTTTTTTTTGTGGGGGGGGGATGCTCAGGGGGAGGGAGTTTTTTTTTTGGGGGGGGGGTCCCATGCTCAGGGGAGAGAGAGTTTTTTTTGGGGGGGGGGCGCATGCTCAGGGGGAGGGAGTTATTTTTTTGGGGGGCGCATGCTCAGGGGGTGAGTGGGTAGTCATACCTTGATAAAAGAGTGTACCCCGAGAAGTACACTCTGAAACCACACTGCCACAAATTGCCGAACCAGCGGGCTATAGTTAGGAAAAGGGGAGTGGATTAGAAGGATTTGAGTGTGTGTGCATATCTATCTAAATATTTAGCTCTCAATTTTGACAGGTTGCGTACACTACTATTACAGAAGAAGGATCAGTTAATAACTGTTAATACGAAATTTCTAATCTCATTAAACCTGGAAGTAACATCCAGATAGTTTGTGTTGCCTATGCAAGAGTATAATGAGACTGAAGACTCCATGCTTTGATTAAAAAGTCTTCTTATAAGCTAGATAACTATATAATTAGGTTTAAGATTCTTCTATAATTCTTTTTGTCTCGCGATCCGTAAAACGTTTGATGTTATTCTGCTATAAGTCTTTTCGTGCCTTGACCCATAAAATGTTTGTTATTATAGAAACGTTTGATGTTAATTTGCTATAATTCTTTTCGTGCCTTGATCCGTAAAACGTTTGTCATTATAGAAACGTTTGATGTTAATTTGCTATAATTCTTTTGGTGCCTTGATCCGTAAAACGTTTGTTATTATAGAAACGTTTGATGTTATTCTGCTATAATTCATTTCGTGCCTTGACCCGTAAAACGTTTGTTATTATAGAAACGTTTGATGTTATTCTGCTATAATTCATTTCGTGCCTTGACCCGTAAAACGTTTGTTATTATAGGAACGTTTGATGTTATTCTGCTATAATTCATTTCGTGCCTTGACCCGTAAAACGTTTGTTATTATAGGAACGTTTGATGTTATTCTGCTATAATTCATTTCGTGCCTTGACCCGTAAAACGTTTGTTATTATAGGAACGTTTGATGTTATTCTGCTATAATTCATTTCGTGCCTTGACCCGTAAAACGTTTGTTATTATAGAAACGTTTGATGTTATTCTGCTATAATTCATTTTGTCTCGCGATCCCTAAAACGTTTGTCATTATAGAAACGTTTGATGTTATGCTGCTATAATTCTTTTCGTTCCTTGATCCGTAAAACGTTTGTCATTAAAGAAACGTTTGATGTTATTCTGCTATAATTCTTTTCGTGCCTTGACCCGTAAAACGTTTGTCATTAAAGAAACGTTTGATGTTATTCTGCTATAATTCTTTTCGTGCCTGGACCCGTAAAACGTTTGACATTAAAGAAACGTTTGATGTTATTCTGCTATAATTCTTTTCGTGCCTTGACCCGTAAAACGTTTGTCATTAAAGAAACGTTTGATGTTATTCTGCTATAATTCTTTTCGTGCCTGGACCCGTAAAACGTTTGACATTAAAGAAACGTTTGATGTTATTCTGCTATAATTCTTTTCGTGCCTGGACCCGTAAAACGTTTGTTATTATAGGAACGTTTGATGTTATTCTGCTATAATTCTTTTCGTGCCTTGACCCGTAAAACGTTTGTCATTATAGAAAACTTTGATGTTAATTTGCTATAATTCTTTTCGTGCCTTGACCCGTAAAACGATTGTTATTATAGAAACGTTTGATGTTATTCTGCTATAATTCTTTTCGTGCCTGGACCCGTAAAACGTTTGATGTTATTCTGCTATAATTCATTTCGTGCCTTGACCCGTAAAACGATTGTTATTATAGAAACGTTTGATGTTATTCTGCTATAATTCTTTTCGTGCCTGGACCCGTAAAACGTTTGATGTTATTCTGCTATAATTCTTTTCGTGCCTTGACCCGTAAAATGTTTGTTATTATAGAAACGTTTGATGTTAATTTGCTATAATTCTTTTCGTGCCTTGACCCGTAAAACGATTGTTATTATAGAAACGTTTGATGTTATTCTGCTATAATTCTTTTCGTGCCTGGACCCGTAAAACGTTTGATGTTATTCTGCTATAATTCTTTTCGTGCCTGGACCCGTAAAACGTTTTATGTTATTCTGCTATAATTCTTTTCGTGCCTTGACCCGTAAAATGTTTGTTATTATAGAAACGTTTGATGTTATTGAACATTATTCAGCCGCCCTAATTACTTATTTGTCTTACAATTATAATATCGTTGCTTTAGGTAGAAGGGATATGCAAGGAAGCGAATGGTTGGGATTATATGTATTAAAATAAATCATTTTCTGTTAATAATTAAAGTTAGGTGTAAAGTGTAATTTGAATAAACGTTTCGTCTAGTAATAAAGTGTACTTTTAATGTTTCCGAAGTTGCACTGGGAACAAAAGTGCATTGACATGTATGTACATTATATATATATATATATATATATATATATATATATATATATATATATATATATATATATATATATATATATATATATATATATATATATATATATGTATATATATAATATATATATATATATATATATATATATATATATATATATATATATATAATGTGTATATACAGTATATCCTTATACATCAATACATTTATATATACCTGAAAGCGTACGCCACCCGCCAAAATATACGGCTATTTCACCTGCTAGTCAGACAGACAGAGACAGACAAGCAGATTTGAGTGTATTTTCTCACTCCTAAGGTTTGCAAGATTAAAGGGGCGAATGTCTTTAACCTGGCTCCTCCTTCCTGCCCACGCGATCCTATTAAAGGAACTTGTCTCGCCTTTTTACTGGATCGTTTATTGCTGAATAAACTTGAACAACGTTCCACGAAACTATTCTCTCGCACCGTTTCCTAGGCAAGAGGATTGTTCATTGTAAATTTTAGGTTTTTATCCACTGTTCAATATTATTTTTTCCTTGCGTGGATAATTGAGTGCTTCGTTGGTTCAATGATCTTAATTCTTTTCTTACATGGAGAATTGAGTGCTTCGTTGGTTCAATGATCTTAATTCTTTTCTTACGTGGAGAATTGAGTGCTTCGTTGGTTCAATGATCGTAATTCTTTTCTTACGTGGAGAATTGAGTGCTTCGTTGGTTCAATGATCGTAGTTCTTTTCTTACGTGGATAATTGAGTGCTTCGTTGGTTCAATAATCTTGATTCTTTTCTTACGTGTGGATAATTGAGTGCTTCGTTGGTTCAATAATCTTGATTCTTTTCTTACGTGTGGATAATTGAGTGCTTCGTTGGTTCAATAATCATAATTCTTTTCTTATGTGGATAATTGAGCGCTTCGTTGGTTCAATGATCGTAATTCTTTTCTACGTGGATAATTGAGTGCTTCGTTGGTTCAATAATCTTGATTCTTTTCTTACGTGTGGATAATTGAGTGCTTCGTTGGTTCAATAATCTTGATTCTTTTCTTACGTGGATAATTGAGTGCATCGTTGGTTCAATAATCTTGATTCTTTTCTTACGTGGATAATTGAGTGCTTCGTTGGTTCAATAATCTTGATTCTTTTCTTACGTGGAGAATTGAGTGCTTCGTTGGTTCAATAATCTTAATTCTTTTCTTGCGTGGAGAATTGAGTGCTTCGTTGGTTCAATAATCTTGATTCTTTTCTTACGTGGATAATTGAGTGCTTCGTTGGTTCAATAATCTTGATTCTTTTCTTACGTGGAGAATTGAGTGCTTCGTTGGTTCAATAATCTTGATTCTTTTCTTACGTGGAGAATTGAGTGCTTCGTTGGTTCAATAATCTTAATTCTTTTCTTGCGTGGAGAATTGAGTGCTTCGTTGGTTCAATAATCTTGATTCTTTTCTTACGTGGATAATTGAGTGCATCGTTGGTTCAATAATCTTGATTCTTTTCTTACGTGGATAATTGAGTGCTTCGTTAGTTCAATAATCGTAATTCTTTTCTTACGTGGATAATCGAGTGCTTCGTTGGTTCAATAATCGTAATTCTTTTCCTACGTGGATAATTGAGTGCTTCGTTGGTTCAATAATCTTGATTCTTTTCTTACGTGGATAATTGAGTGCTTCGTTGGTTCAATAATCTTAATTCTTTTCTTGCGTGGAGAATTGAGTGCTTCGTTGGTTCAATAATCTTAATTCTTTTCTTGCGTGGAGAATTGAGTGCTTCGTTGGTTCAATAATCTTGATTCTTTTCTTACGTGGATAATTGAGTGCTTCGTTGGTTCAATAATCTTGATTCTTTTCTTACGTGGATAATTGAGTGCTTCGTTAGTTCAATAATCGTAATTCTTTTCTGACGTGGATAATCGAGTGCTTCGTTGGTTCAATAATCGTAATTCTTTTCCTACGTGGATAATTGAGTGCTTCGTTGGTTCAATAATCTTGATTCTTTTCTTACGTGGATAATTGAGTGCTTCGTTAGTTCAATAATCGTAATTCTTTTCTGACGTGGATAATCGAGTGCTTCGTTGGTTCAATAATCGTAATTCTTTTCCTACGTGGATAATTGAGTGCTTCGTTGGTTCAATAATCTTGATTCTTTTCTTACGTGGATAATTGAGTGCTTCGTTAGTTCAATAATCGTAATTCTTTTCTGACGTGGATAATCGAGTGCTTCGTTGGTTCAATAATCGTAATTCTTTTCCTACGTGGATAATTGAGTGCTTCGTTTCTGTCAGTACATTTTTGGTACATCTATAAAAATGCTTCTATAATTTGGTCAAACCTAAGTTGACTTTTAAAATGGCAGGGGTCAAGATTGCATATCTGTTTTCTGATCTCGCTTATAATATAAAAAGCAAGTGTGTATATATAATCCGGTCACGCCTAGCTCGCCCCTTTTATTAGGGAGTTTTGTGATCGTTTAGACTTTAGAGCGTATAATTGTTTTGTATATTGGAAAGGGAAATATACTTCTGAACCTTGAAGTACAATTTTTTTTTCTTGAGAGAAAGATAGATGTATTTTCTTTGTGTAATGTCAACTGATAGGAAGATTGAAAAATGGTTAAATAAGACGAATGACAGGCTTAGTAAAGATTACAGAGGTGATGAGAATGTCACGACTGAGATGGTGTGGGCATATGATGAGGATGGGTGGTGGAGAGGGAGTGAGGAGGGCTTGGGAAGAACCTGTTATTGGGAGAAGATCAAAAGGAAGGCAGAGAAGTAGATGGAGGTGAAGGATGGTATGGAGAGAAGACGTTTAGTAGAAGAGGATGCCTTTGATAGAAGATTGGAGAGGCCGCATCAGGCAACCGACCCCTTAATGTAAACATAACGTTTGGAAAGATGAACAAGAACAGATAGAGAATATATCTTTGAACTTGATAACTTAAAGGTTTAAAGGTCTCTCATGAATGGCAGGGGCAAGGGACAGCGAGATTGCCCTATCGAGCAGGACAATGCCCTAAAGACTAACCATATTACATATGATCAGCGCCCAAGCCCCCTCTCCACCCAAGCTAGAGTAATACCTGACCATCCAGCACAAAAAGATAAACCCTTCTTAGTTGTAAAAGAAATACTAAATCTCTGGAAATGAAAGAAATTTAGCTTCTGTTTTTCATTATTTTCTCTTGCTTTAGCAAATAGTACTTAAGTGGTAGGGAAGTGTTTTGTAATTGTGTGCTTAAGGCTGAGAGCAGTGAGCAACCGCCACTCTGATATGCTGTTTTATTTGTAATATTCTCTTTGTCATGAGAGAGAGAGAGAGAGAGAGAGAGAGAGAGAGAGAGAGAGAGAGAGAGAGAGAGAGAGAGAGGATTCCTATCAGTAAATAGCATACTGTAACTATTCAGTGGAGAGTTTATACTTAGGTAAATTATCCATCCATCCATATACCAAGGCACTTCCCCCAATTTTGGGGAGTAGCCGACACCAACAATGAAACAAAACAAAAAGGGGACCTCTACTCTCTATGTTCCTTCAGCCTAATCAGGGACTCAACCGAGTTCAGCTGGTACTGCTAGGGTGCCACAGCCCAACCTCCCACATTTCCACCACAGATGAAGCTTCATAATGCTGACTCCCCTACTGCTGCTACCTCCGCGGTCATCTAAGGCACCGGAGGAAGCAGCAGGGCCTACTGGAACTGCGTCACAATCGCTCGCCATTCATTCCTATTTCTAGCACGCTCTCTTGCCTCTCTCACATCTATCCTCCTATCACCCAGAGCTTTCTTCACACCATCCATCCACCCAAACCTTGGCCTTCCTCTTGTACTTCTCCCATCAACTCTTGCATTCATCACCTTCTTTAGCAGACAACCATTTTCCATTCTCTCAACATGGCCAAACCACCTCAACACATACATACACACTCTAGCCGCTAACTCATTTCTTACACCCGTTCTCTCCCTCACCACTTCGTTCCTAACCCTATCTACTCGAGATACACCAGCCATACTCCTTAGACACTTCATCTCAAACACATTCAATTTCTGTCTCTCCATCACTTTCATTCCCCACGACTCCGATCCATACATCACAGTTGGTACAATCACTTTCTCATATAGAACTCTCTTTACATTCATGCCCAACCCTCTATTTTTTACTACTCCCTTAACTGCCCCCAACACTTTGCAACCTTCATTCACTCTCTGACGTACATCTGCTTCCACTCCACCATTTGCTGCAACAATAGACCCCAAGTACTTAAACTGATCCACCTCCTCAAGTAACTCTCCATTCAACATGACATTCAACCTTGCACCACCTTCCCTTCTCGTACATCTCATAACCTTACTCTTACCCACATTAACTCTCAACTTCCTTCTCTCACACACCCTTCCAAATTCTGTCACTAGTCGGTCAAGCTTCTCTTCTGTGTCTGCTACCAGTACAGTATCATCCGCAAACAACAACTGATTTACCTCCCATTCATGGTCATTCTCGCCTACCAGTTTTAATCCTCGTCCAAGCACTCGAGCATTCACCTCTCTCACCACTCCATCAACATACAAGTTAAACAACCACGGCGACATCACACATCCCTGTCTCAGCCCCACTCTCACCGGAAACCAATCACTCACTTCATTTCCTATTCTAACACATGCTTTACTACCTTTGTATAAACTTTTCACTGCTTGCAACAACCTTCCACCAACTCCATATAACCTCATCACATTCCACATTGCTTCCCTATCAACTCTATCATATGCTTTCTCCAGATCCATAAACGCAACATACACCTCCTTACCTTTTGCTAAATATTTCTCGCATATCTGCCTAACTGTAAAAATCTGATTCATACAACCCCTACCTCTTCTAAAACCACCCTGTACTTCCAAGATTGCATTCTCTGTTTTATCCTTAATCCTATTAATCAATACTCTACCATACACTTTTCCAACTACACTCAACAAACTAATACCTCTTGAATTACAACACTCATGCACATCTCCCTTACCCTTATATAGTGGTACAATACATGCACAAACCCAATCTACTGGTACCATTGACAACACAAAACACATATTAAACAATCTCACCAACCATTCAAGTACAGTCACACCCCCTTCCTTCAACATCTCAGCTTTCACACCGTCCATACCAGATGCTTTTCCTACTCTCGTTTCATCTAGTGCTCTCCTCAATTCATCTATTGTTATCTCTCTCTCATTCTCATCTCCCATCACTGGCACCTCAACACCTGGAACAGCAATTATATCTGCCTCCCTATTATCCTCAACATTCAGCAAACTTTCAAAAAATTCCGCCCACCTTTTCCTTGCCTCCTCTCCTTTTAACAACCTTCCATTTCCATCTTTCACTGTCTCTTCAATTCTTGCGCCAGCCTTCCTTACTCTCTTCACTTCTTTCCAAAACTTCTTCTTATTCTCTTCATATGATTGACCCAATCCCTGACCCCACCTCAGGTCAGCTGCCCTCTTTGCCTCACGTACCTTGCGCTTTATTTCCACCTTTTTCTCTCTATATTTTTCATACTTCTCTATACTATTACTCTGCAGCCATTCTTCAAAAGCCCTCTTTTTCTCTTCCACTTTCACCTTCACTCCTTCATTCCACCATTCACTGCCCTTCCTCATGCTGCCTCCAACAACCTTCTTGCCACATACATCACTTGCAATCCCAACAAAATTTTCTTTTACTAACTTCCACTCCTCCTCTAAATTACCAGTTTCTCTTACTCTCACCTCATCATATGCCATTTTCAACCTTTCTTGATATTTACTTTTTACCCCCGGTTTTATTAGCTCTTCAATCCTTACTACCTCCCTTTTACATCCACCTACTCTATTCCCCCACTCTTTTGCTACAACTAATTTTCCTTCCACCAAAAAATGATCAGACATACCGTTAGCCATACCCCTAAACACGTGCACGTCTTTCAATCTTCCAAACATTCTTTTAGTTACCAACACATAATCCATTAATGACCTTTCTACTACTCTTCCATTTGCCACTCTTACCCATGTATACTTATTTTTATCTTTCTTTTTAAAGAAGCTAGCACTTATTACCATCTCTTGTTCAACACACATGTCTACCAGTCTCTCACCACTCTCATTTTCACCTGGTACGCCATACTTACCAATGACACCTTCTACCTCTCCAGCGCCCACTCTAGCATTTAAGTCACCCATAACAACTACATAATTCCTTCTACCCAGTCCTTCTACACACCTAGTTAAATCATTCCAGAACTCATTTCGCTCTTCTTCACTTTTCTCACTACCTGGCCCATACGCACTGACAAACGCCCAACATTCCCTACCCAACCTAACCCTTACCTACATTAACCTAGATGATATCTCCTTCCATTCCACTACTTTACCTGTCATCCATTCACTCAGCAATAACGCCACACCCTCTCTCGCTCTTCCCCTTTCAATCCCAGACACTCTACCAGACATTTCACCAAACATCACTTCACCCTTTCCTTTCATCTTTGTCTCACACAAGGCCAATACATCCATCCTTCTACTTCTAAACATACTTCCAATCTCACATCTTTTACTCTCTATTGTACTACATCCACGCACATTTAAACACCCCAAAACTAGAGTGCGGGGAGCAGTCACTCTCCCCCCAGCTCCATCTCCTTGTCGATGTCTCGCAGGAATTTTTTACAGGAGAGGGGGTTCCCAGCCCCCTCGTCCCGTCCCTTTTAGTCGCCTCTTACGACACTCAGGGATAACGTTGGCGCTATTCTAATTTTTATATGCCCCCGCGGCCATATATATATAAATAAATATATATGGGGTGAGAGGAGTAGTCATACCATGGTGAAAGAAGTACTTATACTATTGTGTAAGGGATGTGTGTGTGCATATCTATCTAAACATTTAGTCCCCATATTTGACGGGTCGTGTACACACGTAAATATATCATTTCAACCCCTCCCCAAAAAAATCAATCAAATAAGATATATTTATTATGTGCCAACCGTGTGTCACACGATCGTACATAGTTCATTTTGTGTATATATTATGCTTGTATCTTCGTTCTTCCCTCGCACTAAAAAGAACCAGAATAAACATGTCTGCTTTTCTCCTCTGTAACAGTGTCTGTTTTTTAACATGAAATTTCTTGTTGCTTTGAGCTTTTTGTATATAAAGGAAAGTGTTCTATAACAAATGGACTCAGTTGCTTTCATACTGTCTTTGAGTCACAACCTTCTCTCGGCCCGTCACAATTTTCATCATTATCTCGTACGCCCATTGACGCAAAGGGCCTCGGTTAGATTTCCCCAGTCTTTATCTTGAGCTTTTAAATCAATAATTTCTCCTTGGTTTTTAAGAGAGCCTTAAAACCGTCAAGATCTCATCAATATCATTAATATATTTATGTTATCAACCTGAATAATTATGTGGGATTGAATCATCGTGGCTTGACCAATTAGCCTCCATCCGGGTCACGGATGTCCGAACCTCGGTTAATTCGAATGTCTTTAGTCAGAAACTGTTAAGCGAACTGACCGGAAAGATGTAATTTGGGGTTGACTTTGATAAATTACATTATACTCTTTGGATTTTTAGTTTGATGAAACTATTCACAAAGAAATTAGAGAGAATTTGCATCTTTGGTTAAGATTAGAATTTCGGAATCAGAAATGTGTGAAATTGAAGATGATACTATATTCGATATTGTATATATACGATATATATATCCCTATATATATGTATATATATATATACTATATATATACATATGTATAATTATATATATGGATATATATATATATATATATATATATATATATATATATATATATATATATATATATGAATAAATATGTATATATATATATATATATATATATATATATATATATATATATATGTGTACATATTTATAATATATGTATATATATATATATATATATATATTATATATATATATATATATATATATATATATATATATATATATATATATATATATATATATATATATATATACATTATATACGCCTAGCTATATCAGGTATAACTACATCGGTCTCCCCTCATCCCTCCTGTAGGGTGGAAAAAGAGTAGTCATACCCTTGTGTGAGATGAGGTATCTGGAGAGATACAATCGGAAACCACAATCTGTGTGTGCGTTTGTGTGTTATCTCTGTATTTATAGTAGTCATCTTTGACGGCTCGGGTACACTATTTCATGAATAGTGAAAACCTAATATGCTCAGTTTAACGTTACAACATCAACATTAATGAATGGTGAATGATAATTGAAATGTATAATGTATACATGAAGGATAGAATGAACCACAAATACCTCCAGGAACTCTTGATTAGCCTTCACATTTCCCCTTTCCCCTTTGTCGGTTCATTGCGAGAGACGGAGAAAATAAGTTAATTGGGAGAAGAGAGAACGAGACAAAGATGGCGGTTGGGAGTCCCAAGGGACTTCGATATGAGAATCACCTTTCTTAGAGAATTTCTCATGGCTAGATGATTGGAAGAAGAAGAAGAAGAAGAAGGGATGTTAGATGGACCTGGAGAAGAAGAAGAAGAAGAAGAAGAAGAAGAAGAAGAAGAAGAAGGGAGGTTACATGGACCTGGAGAAGAAGAAGAAGAAGAAGAAGCAGTAGGGAGGTTAGATGTACCTGGAGAAGAAGAAGAAGAAGAGGAAGAAGAAGAAGAAGAAGAAGAAGAAGAAGAAGTAGGGAGGTTAGATGGACCTGGAGAAGAAGAAGAAGAAGAAGAAGAAGAAGAAGAAGAAGGGAGGTTACATGGACCTGGAGAAGAAGAAGAAGAAGAAGAAGCAGTAGGGAGGTTAGATGTACCTGGAGAAGAAGAAGAAGAAGAAAAAGAAGAAGAAGAAGGGAGGTTAGATGGACCTGAAGAAGAAGAAGAAGAAGAAGAAGAAGAAGAAGAAGAAGAAGAAGAAGAAGAAGAAGAAGAAGAAGAAGGGAGGTTAGATGGACCTGGAGAAGAAGAAGAAGAAGAAGAAGAAGGGAGGTTCGATGGACCTGGAGAAGAAGAAGAAGAAGAAGAAGTAGTAGGGAGGTTAGATGGACCTGGAGAAGAAGAAGAAGGGAGGTTAGATGGACCTGGAGAAGAAGAAGAAGAAGAAGAAGAAGAAGAAGAAGAAGAAGAAGAAGAAGAAGAAGAAGAAGAAGAAGAAGAAAAAGAAGAAGAAGAAGAAGGTTAGATGGACGTGGAGAAGAAGAAAAGAAGAAGTAGAAGAAATGTGTGTAAAACAATCGTTATGATTAATGTCTATTAAACCAAGCATCAAAAACTTATAGTATTTAACTTGAAATAAACCTCTTGATGAAAAATTATAAATAAAAGAAACGCAAAGTAACATAAAAAAAAACAAAATTCAAAAGTAGATAGTATTTAACAACTTGAAATAAACCTGGTGATGAAAAAGTATAAATAAAAGAAACAATAACATAAGAAGAGTATTTTAAATCAGAAAAAAATCGTAAACTGGTTGGAATAAATCATGAAGTAAGTTCTTGGGGTCATGCATAATTCAATCTTACGCTACATCCACTACTGCAAACACATTGGTAAGTCGAGCATTCGTCTTAATCAGCGGACAGACTTCGGGGGAAAGGCTTGTGTCCGTATGAAATGTTTTGGTTTTGATCGCATATATATATATATATATATATATATATATATATATATATATCTCTCATCATCATCATCATCATCTTCTCCTCCTACGCCTATTGACGCAAAGGGTCTCGGTTAGATTTCGCCAGTCGTTTCTAACTTGAGCTTTTAATTCAATACTTCTCCATTCATCATCTCCTAATTCGCGCTTCATAGTCCTCAGCCATGTAGGCGTGGGTCTTCCAATTCTTCTAGTGCTTTGTGGAGCCTAGCTGAACGTTTGATATGTACACACACACACGCAC
>NC_090755.1:81251984-81256984 GCF_036898095.1 Palaemon carinicauda
ATATATATATATATGTGTATATATATATATATATATATATGTGTATATAAGAATTTTTGTTCGGTTTTTTATTTTACTAATATACTATGCATGCATGCATTAATGTACTTAAAACAATTTTTCATAACTTTATTCACACGCGCGCCCGCGTGCTCGTATGCATATACTGTATATATATATATATATATATGTGTGTGTGTGTGTGTATATATATGTATATATATTACACACATATATATATATATATATGTGTGTGTGTGTGTATGTATATATATATATATATATATACATATATATATGTATGTATGTATGTATGTATGTCTTGGACATCAATGAAAATAAATCTGATCAAAAACCTATTTAGTGATCATAATAGACTATTTCCACGTTAGTATTTCATGAAATGTGAACAGATTTTTTTTCTCTATGTATTAACTGCAACAAACTAAACAAAAAAATATATTCACTATCAGTGACAATTATAACCGTAGAAATCCATAATGAAGCTTTCTAAAGATAAAAACTAAAGGTCACAAAACTATCGAAGTGAGAAGACGTGTCTGTTTTACCCTATAAGAAAAAAAGCAAATGATTTCTCTTTGTGACACCAAACACAAGACGGTAAAGTTCTCCACTGATCTTTTATTTAAAGCGACTACAAAAGCGAGGTGTCATTGGCCCTCAACATATATGTTCTAATAACCAATAAGATTGAAGAGACCGAACGAAATTGATTCATTCCATCTCTCTCGAAGGTGAACAGAAACATCTTTGGCTTTCTCTTGTATTCTCCGGTCTGCCCAACGAAGCGGTTCTACCTGACAAGTCGTTCTCAGAGGCAACTAAGACTTAGACTTACATTATTATAGCAATGCTATGGCTTGCCCAGATCATCTTCCTGCTCCTCTGCTTGCTACTCATCGCTTGCTGTTGCTTGAAACGAATCATTAGAATGGTGGACATAGAGGATTCTAGATGTGGGAAGGAAAAGGATGCATGGGAAGGCCTCAAGGAAAGCGCCTCGGAGTCCACTAAGGGAGAAGGTGATACAGCACTTGGAGGAACTTCGTTTGTACATGGTAATATTATCCATATGACGATACGTAAGCGCTCGTTCAAAATTTCCTTCCTCTAGCTCAGTGGTAAGATTATATATATATATATATATATACATATATATATATCTATATATATATATATATATATATATACAACATACATATATATATGTATATGCATATATATATTATATATATATATATATATATATTTATATATGCATATATATATATGTATACACACACACTCACATATATATATATATATATATGTGTGTGTGTATATGTATATATATACTGTATGTATGTATGTATGTATATAGAATATCAGTTACCTAAATTCATTTTTCAGATAATAATATTCCTATTTAATACATTCAACAACATCATTTTAACTTTTATATACTCTTTCAAGATAAAATTATTATACCATCTCTTGCTCTTAGCACATATTTGTATCAGCTGTTTAAAGGACATCTCTTAAGTATTCAAATGTAATATAGAAGTTGAGTATTTTATAGTCCATTTCTTTTAGCGATGCATATTTGCACCGGCTCACAGCGGTGCCCTTTTAGCTCGGAAAAGTTTCCGGGTCGCTGATTGGTTGGACGAGATAATTCCAACCAATCAGCGATCACGAAACTTTTCCGAGCTAAAAGGGCACCGCTGCGAGTCGGTGCAAATATGCATCACTAAAAGAAATGGACTATAGGTACAAAGGCTTGTAGCCTGATGCTACTATTCTTTGGCAATGATTTGTTTCAACTTATTTTCAGTTTTAGTAATAATTGATTGTCAGTCATTTTAAATTGTTTGTATATTTTTAACTCCAAGAAAATTCTCAAAAAAGAGGATTTAATGTAATCGTTCCCAGGGAAAGATCTTAAATTGCTTTATTCATGAGCCACAATTAAAAGCCATTAACAATACGAATTATTGTTCTGTTCCAGAAACACTCGATTGTTGCTGCCATAAGTCGTGGAATGTGTTTGTAGTTCGTTATGAAACTCGTTTTAATTTCGTGTATTCAGGATTTAACTTAGTGAATACAATAGTTCTAGATCAATGCTGAATGATTTTTTTTTTTACGAGTTATCACATTTCTGTTCTGAGATTACTTCAGCTTCGACTTTCTTTTTATTTTGGAGCTTCAGTTTTTTATGTAATCGATGTATACACACCGACACACCACGCGTATATATATATATATATATATACTTAGTGTAGATATGTATACATATAATATCCCTTTCTAAGTGGGGAATATCTTGTGTGTGTGTGTGTATATATATATATATATATATGTATCGTATGTATATACATGTATAGATACACACATATAATTTTTATATATACACACACACACACACATATATATATATATATATACTTTATGTATGTGTGCATGTATGTATGTAATATCCCTTTCTGAGTGGGGATACATTTATATATATATATATATATATATATTTATACATTCATATATATAGTATATATATGTATGTGTATGTTTGTGTGTGTATATATATATATATATATATATATAATTACTCATCCTAAGGTAATGAGTTAAATTTTAACCTTTACAAATCCAAGAGTCTAGTATGGTTATAGTCCCTTAAAACTCTCTCTCTCTCTCTCTCTCTCTCTCTCTCTCTCTCTCTGTCATATAAAAATCCAGCATTGAAATGAACACTTCGCATTTTTATTCCTCAGTCGCTCCATGGATTGATTAATTACAAAACTGTCCAGCAATTTATAACGAATATTGAAATTTGTTTACTTGTGTGATATCCTGTTGTACATTTTTTTATTTATTTATTCCCTTATTTGTTGATTGAAACTATTGCTTTGGTACGGAGTATATAAAAGAAATTGTTTATAAAGATTAAGTTGCTTTTTTTAGGTATAATCGTATTAAGATTTTAACTTTTTTAATTTCTTATACGGATATTAAAATGCTAGAGCACACCTAGGCATTTTTAATGTATAATATAATATATATAATATATAAGATATAATATATAATATATGATATATATTACAATCTATAATGTATAATATATATATATATATATATATATATACATATATATACATATATATATATATATATATATAGTGCAAGAAATTGGAGAACTTACTTGGGATGATAGAGATTAAATAAAATCTCTTGATTTTTGTTTTCAGAATAGGAAATCAAATTCTGGTGTCATATATTTCTCATATAAAAATGATTGCGTCGGTTTATCGTTTTATTGTGGAGAAATATCAACTTACTTCCGAAGCATACTAGTGAAGATAGATGTTTTTTTTAAACGAGCGACTTTCAACTGTATATAAACACAGAAAGAGCAAGTGCAATCAGAGATTGCAGAACTCCGTCAATGAATATTGCTAACATTTTACTCAAAACTACGGACGAAACACTTATTTTTTTCATATGCTTGTTATGGGTGAATATACCGTAATGTTTAACTAAACTCTACGGACTGCGCTCCCCCCTTTTCATATATTGACTGTGGATGCCGAAGAAATCGTCTCCAAAATTTAATGGGATCGATTTTAAGATCTATTTATGATGGCTATTTCTTCAAAATCCGTCGAGTAGTTTTGAGGTAATCCTGCCCACAGACACAGACAAATAAATACAGAATTGATTTTATAATCTCCTTAGCCGAGGGTAAAAAGAGGAAGGGATTTGCCATCATAGATCAGACTAATTATAATTATCGCTCGATCAAAGGTCATTATGATGTGAAAAAAAAACAGATCAAACCCGACCATGAAACCTTAATTTTATATCTAAAATAAATTTGGTTATTAATACCCTAATGTGTTGATCCCTTTGTTTGTGGCTTGTGTGGGAGTGGAGAGACCTTAAGCGGTTTCTTCACTTGTATTCACCTGTGAAGTCTTTGTTCGAAGTTCATTTAAAATCTTTTGAATTATGAAAGAAAGATTTGTCCGTTTGACTCTGTTTTGATTTCCTTTGAACGAGAATTTTTAAGAGAAAAATGTTTTAGAATTTTCCCTTGTATATTGCTTCGGGGAGAGAGAGAGAGAGAGAGAGAGAGAGAGAGAGAGAGAGAACGTTTTAGGATTTTCCATTGTATATTGCTTTGAGGAGAGAGAGAGAGAGAGAGAGAGAGAGAGAGAGAGAGAGAGAGAACGTTTTAGAATTTTCCATTGTATATTGCTTCGGAGAGAGAGAGAGAGAGAGAGAGAGAGAGAGAGAGAGAGAGAATGTTTTAGAATTTTCCATTGTATATTGCCTCGGAGAGAGAGAGAGAGAGAGAGAGAGAGAGAGTGAGAACGTTTTAGAATTTTCCATTGTATATTGCTTTGGAGAGAGAGAGAGAGAGAGAGAGAGAGAGAGAGAGAGAGAACGTTTTAGAATTTTCCATTGTATATTGCTTTGGAGAGAGAGAGAGAGAGAGAGAGAGAGAGAGAGAGAGAGAGAACGTTTTAGAATTTTCCATTGTATATTGTTTCGGAGAGAGAGAGAGAGAGAGAGAGAGAGAGAGAGAGAGAGAGAGAGGACACGTGTTAGAATTTTCCATTGTATATTGCTTTGGAGAGAGAGAGAACGTTTTAGAAATTTCCATTGTATATTGCTTTGGGGGAGAGAGAGAGAGAGAGAGAGAGAGAGAGAGAGAGAGAGGCTAATCAACCGTGTCGAATATGAATATGCATTGCATCTTGCACATGGGAAGCCTAGAATTGGCTCTGGATCCATTAAATAAAAACCAACTTTAATTCGAGATTAGTATTTTTTTTTTTAAATTGGAAGTGCAATTTCATGAAGTTTCGTAGTTTTATTATTATTATTATTATTATTATTATTATTATTATTATTATTATTATTATTATTATTATTAATATTTTTATTATTATTACAAGCTGCTATTATTATTATTATTATTATTATTTTTATTTTTA
>NC_090755.1:81264484-81276984 GCF_036898095.1 Palaemon carinicauda
TTATTGTGGAGGAAGTTACTAATTTGTTTATGGTTAATTATTTTATATGTGTATCCATAAATGGAGGGATACTTAATTCGCTTATTGTGGAGGAAGTTACTAATTTGATTATGGTTAATTATTGTTATTTGTATCCATAAATGGAGGGGTACATAATTCGCTTATTGTGGAGTAAGTTACTAATTTCTTTATGGTTAATTATTGTATATTTGTATCCAGAAATGGAGAGATAGATAATTCGCTATCATGGTGTTATTAAAACTGTTAGCATTAAGAACAGTTAATTACACTATTAGGGAAATATGTACCCCTCCATTTCTAGGTGTAAATATACTCTGGATTAATCCTTGATAAACAATTTCCTCGAAAATAATCAGAAAACAATTTTTTTTTCTAAGATGATTAGCCTATATTAGAAACAGTTAATAATGGCTGATTTTGTAGGACTATGTTTTTTTATTATTTTGGACGAAGTTGTATTTTTGTTGTGGGTTAATTTAGTGTATATTTACACCCAGAAATAAAATTACATATTTTGATTGTTCATTACTTTTTATATAGTTTTTTTTTTCTTATTTCCTTTCCTCGCTGGGCTATTTTTCCATGTTGTAGCCCATTGGCTTATAGCATCCTGCTCTTCCAACTAGGGTTGTTTTTTAACTAGTAATAATGATAATGATAATGGTAATAATAATAGAAATAATAATAATAATAATAATAATAATAATAATAATAATAATAATAATAAACTACTACTACTGCTATTACTATTACCATTACTACAACAACAACAACTACCACTACTACTACTAATACTACTACTAAAAATAATAATAATAATAATAATAACAATGATACTACTACTACTACTACTACTACTACTACTACTACTATTAATAATGATAATAATAATAATAATGATAATAATAATGATAATGATGATGATAATTATAATGATGATGATGATGATGATGCATTAATTCTGTTTCATCCCCCCCCCCCCCCAGAGTAACTGCCGACCCTTCCCATCGACCTTCAATATCAGCGTCGTTGCCTTGTTAATCGTAGGACTCGGCAGCAGTCCTGTAGGATGCACAGGACTCCAGTCCTCACCCTCTAGTTCGACGGCAGGGATCCAGACGCCCCTGGGAGCCGAGTGGAGTTTGCGGTGGCGGGTGGGCGAGGCCCTGAGGGACCTGGTGAAGCAGAGGGCCGAAGGATGTCATTTGTTCCTTGTCTCCTCCACGGCGGCGTCCTCGCTCCTGCAGCCCCTAATCAGGTGAGGAAAGGTTGTTTGGTCCGTAGGATTTTCAGTTATGATTTTTATTTTCATGATTAATTAAGTTATTTTCAGTTATGATTTTTATTTTCATAATTAATTAAGTTATTTTCAGTTATGATTTTTATTTTCATAATTAATTAAGTTTATTTAAGTTATGATTTTTATTTTCATAATTAATTAAGTTTTTTTTTTCTTTTCATGAGCCAGCTTTTTTAAATCTGTCTTACTTTCTTGTTTCGTCTGAATGAGAATAATGCTAATGTTTTTATGGTAATTGTTTACAACACCACGCTCTCCATTTACTCCAAAATAATGCAATCCTGCAGTTCTCACCTTCTTGCACAGTAATTAGGTGGTTATTTAAATTCTGGGAAAGCAATAATTAGAAAGATATGTTGAAGAGGGGGGAAGGAGTTATAAAAAGAAAATAACTCGGTTTCCTCACCAAACGATTTGGAACTGACATGTCAACATAGTCAACCAAACAGAATTCGTGATGCCAGCAAACATAAACAAAAGTTCGTGATGCCAGCATACATTTGATATACTATATATTCAAAATATACTTACTTAAAGATGGATTAATTACTCAAAAGTGTCCATAAAATATGCAATTTACAAATAGTGACACTTTTGAGTAATCGCTCAATTTTTTATTAAGTATATTTTGAATATACAGTATATCAAATGTATGCTGGCATCACGAACTTTTGTTTATGTTTGCTGGCATCACGAATTCTGTTTGGTTGACCATGTTGACATGTCAGTTCCAAGTCGATTAGTGAGGAAACCGAGTTATTTTCTTTTTATAACCCCTTCCCCCCTCTTCAACATATCTTGCTAATTATTGCTTTCCCAGATTTTAAATAACCACCTAATTACTGTGCAAGCAGATGGGAACTGCAGGATTGCATTATATTGGAGTAAATGGAGAGCGTGATGTTGTAAACAATTACCGTTTTCATTTTTTATTGTTGTTTTAACTTGAACTGTGTTCAAGATATTGGCATTTATAGAATGCTAAAGTACGGAATAAAATAAAGAAGGAAATCACTCTAATTAAGATGAATTAATAGAATAAAAAGTCATTTCCTCCATCTCTTAAATATTGGCAAGAAAATAATGTTAAGATAAAGAATAAAATTACTTTAACCAAGATATTAACAAAATAAAAATTAATCTTATCATATATCCTCTGATATTGACAGGAAAAAAAACTAAAGTAAAGAAGGAATTTGGTGTAACCAAGATGAATTAACAAAATAAAATCTAATTTCATAAATCAGATTTTGGCAAAAAAAAAAAAAAAGAAGGAAATCACTGTAACTAAAATAAATGAAAACTAATATCTCCGATCACCCCTCAGATTTTAGCAAGAAAATAAATCAGGAAAATAAAGATGAGAAATCACTCTGAAGATAAATAAATAGAAATAATATCTCCTATCTCCCCTCAGATTTGGCAAGAAAATAAATCGCGAAAATAAATAGGAGAAATCACTGTAAGATAAATAAATAGAAATATCTGCCATCTCCCCTCAGATTTGGCAAGAAAATAAATCGCGAAAATAAAGAGGAGAAATCACTGTAAGATAAATAAATAGAAATATCTGCCATCTCCCCTCAGATTTGGCAAGAAAATAAATCGCGAAAATAAAGAGGAGAAATCACTCTAAGATAAATAAATAGAAATAATATCTCCCATCTCTCCTCAGATTTTGGCTAGAAAAAAATCACTAAAATGAGAAATCACTAAAGATAAATAAATAGAAATATCTCACATCTCCCCTCAGATTTTGGCAAAAAAAAAAATCACTCAAATAAAGAGGAGAAATCACTCTTAAATAAATAGAAATAATATCTCCCATCTCCCCTCAGATTTTGGCAAGAAGAAGAGAAAGCAACGGTAGAGATCAACTTGAGCGCCGAACTGAACGCGTTTCTGGATGCCGAAACGAGCAATCTTCTGCACGAAATTGTTGCCGAAACAGCCTGCTGGGCCATGATTTTGGATCTCTCGACCAGGGGCAATCTGGTGTTGAGGTGAGCAAGGTCGCTTTAATGAGCATTTGTCGTTCAAAAGATTAATATTTCGTCGTTCAAAAGATTAATTTTTCGTCGTTCAAAAGATTAATTTTTCGTCGTTCAAAAAAATTATTTTTTTTCGTTCAAAAATTTTTTTTTCTTGGTCAAAATATGTTTTTTTATTCAAAAAATTTTTTGGGGGTCGTTCAAAAAATGTTTTTCGTCATTCAAAAGATTTTTTTTTTTTTGTCGTTCGAAACATTTTTCATTTTTCGTTCAAAATATTTTTTTTTCGTTTAAAAGATGCTTTTTCAGATTTATTAAATTTTTATTTAGGGGTTTCTTTCATCTTGAAAACATTGATGATCTACAGAGATATAGGAAAGTACAAATATTTCTCTCTCTCTCTCTCTCTCTCTCTCTCTCTCTCTATCTCTCTCTCTCTCTCTCTCTCTCTCTCTCTCTCTATATATATATATATATATATATATATATATATATAGATAGATAGATAGACAGATAGATAGATAGATAATACAGTATATCATTATCTATATTAGCTAGTCCACTGCAAGACAGTGGCCTCTGACATGTCCTTCGACTCTTTCATTATAAACGTAATGTAAAACACACAAACACACATACACACACACACACACACACACACATATATATATATATATATATATATATATATATATATATATATATATATATATATATATATATTAACAACTACAAAGGCCTCAGACATGTCCTTAGTTAAGTGTTTGGTTTGGATAGTTTTCATTACCACGCTGTTCAGTGCGGATTGGTGATGGTGGGAGACTTTTGACTGATCGCTCACATCAAACCAACCTAGTATGGGTGTCCCTGACTAGTACAGCTTTGCTGATTATGGCGATGCACAGACCATTTCCCCCAACGTTAAGGTATGCCCACTCAGAAAGGGAGGTCTGTATTAACTCATTTATATTTTTCCTTTGTAGATATATTCAAACGAAACGTGAAAACCGGCAAAGGAAAGTCATAACATAACTGCAATGCACTATTGAGCAAAACACAAAAACATGTTTGCGAATCCTTTGTTGAAATAGATTATATAAAAAAAAACGAATTTCAATCACATCGGATTTGCCAGATTAGAGATCACTCGTGTGTGGGTTACACAAAAATAATATTTCTGTTCATTGCCCTTCTGTTATATGTATTGTTATGTATTTTTTTTTTTTTTTTGGAGGATGATACATGTCACACAGTAAAATGAATAATTTATGGAAAATCTTGAGTATCCATTAATAGTTTTTTTTTAATTGCAATGGGTAGTAGGTTGGCCGGGCACCAGCCACCTGTTGAGATACTATCACTAGAGAGTTATTGGTTCCTTTGCTAGCCAGATGGTGCTTCATTGGATCCTTTTCTAGTTACGGCTCGTTTTTCCTTGCCTACACATACAGTGCATATTCTTTACACATTCTTCTCTATCTTCTTACACCTGACGACACCTGTTCTTCACTCTAGAGGTCAACTACTGCACTATAATTGTCCATCTCTTAAGGATAGAGGAGACTCTTTGGCTTTGACAAGTAGCTCTTCTTGACACTCCAAAATCAAACCATTCTCTATCTTGAGTAAAGCCATAGCTTCTGTGCCATAGTCTTTCACTATCTTGGGTTAGAGTTCTCTTGCTTGGGGGGTAAACTCAGGCACACTGTTCTGTTTCCTTCTTGTATGTAATAACTTTGCTATTTTCCTTGTTGGAACCCTTGGCCTATAGCATCCTGCTTTTCCAACTAGGGTTCTAGCTTAGCTAGAAATAATGATAATGATAGTATTGACAACCCAATGGATTTGTTTTAACCAAGGAAAGAAGGAAATTAAGAAACAAGAAAAGATAACATTGAACAAAATCTGTTTTGTCATTGCTTAGAATTTAATCTTGAATGTACAGCTTCATTCACCTTTCTGAAATTTGTTTACGTATGCGTTTATCAAAATCTCTCTCTCTCTCTCTCTCTCTCTCTCTCTCTCTCTCTCTCTCTCTCTCTCTCTCTCTCTCTCTCTCTCTCTCTCTAGAAAATGATAGTATTGACAACCCAATGGATTTGTTTTAACCACGAAAAGAAGGAAATTAAGAAAAAAGAAAAGATAACATTGAACAAAATCTGTTTTGTCATTGCTTAAAATTTACTCTTGAATGTACAGCCTCATTCACCTCCCTCAAATTTGTGTACGTATGCGTTTATCATAATCTCTCTCTCTCTCTCTCTCTCTCTCTCTCTCTCTCTCTCTCTCTCTCTCTCTCTCTCTCTCTCTCTCAGAAAAGAATTACAAGGTTAAAAGAGCCTTGTACGTAATCTGTAGAGAACATTGATATTTTATGTATCGTCAGCGAATCTTGGCATTACAAAAATAGTGCCGAATCCTTTGAGAATATTAAGTGCTTGGATGGAATATATCAAGAACATTTTCTCCACATTTCTAGCAAAGGTGTAAATCTGCTCTTAACTTTGTCTTATTTATTCTTATTATTTGTTTATTTATATGAATGCATAAGGATAATAACTTATTTATTTGCTTATTAATGTGACTACATGATAAACATCAATTGGATATTAACCATTAATATCTTCATGGTTAATATATTATAAAAACTCTTTCCAGTTTGCAATAAAACAGAAATATCTCATTTCCGTGTACCTTTGCATTAAGGTTACATCGGATTGTGTTACATTCGGTAGATGAAATATAATTTTACTGTATACTTTTCATTTTAATTTTTTATTAGCGTATTGCTCTTTGTTGTAGGAAAGTATATTGTTATTATTTACTTTGTTATTATTATTATTATTATTATTATTATTATTATTATTATTATTATTATTATTATTATTACTATTATTATTATTATTGATAGTGTACGCCACCTGTCAAAAACACGAATATTATTATTATTATATTATTATTTTTTTTTTTTTGTGGTTATTATCAGAGTCTGTTTAATTATTTCTTTATTTGTAAAAACTACTCGATGGATTTTGACGAAATTTTCACCACAGATCTTAGGTCATACACGACCCCATAAAATTATTATTATTATTATGATTATTATTATTATTATTATTATTATTACCATCATAATAATTATTATTATTGTTATTATTTTTATTATTATTATTATTATTATTATTATTATTATTATTATTATTATTATCATCATCATTGTTATTATTATTATCATTATTATTACTGTCATCATCATCATCATCATCATCATTATTATTATTATTATTTTTATTATTGTTATTATTACCATAATAATAATAATTATTATTATTATTATTATTATTATTATTATTATTATTATCATCATCATTGTTATTATTATTATCATCATCATCATTGTTATTATTATTATTATCATTATTATACTTCTCCTTGGCAGTTTCATAGAGAAATCCCGACTTTTCTACTTCCCAAAAATCCCCGTCATCGCTGTGGGCTCCGAAGAGGACGTGGAGGAGTTCCTCCTGAAGGAAGTCGCCCTGAGGAACTCCATCCAAACGTTTTACCTCTCCTACAGCCACAGGGTCGCTGCTGCTTTCCTGCAGGGGAGGAGCCTGGAGGATCCTGCCAAGGGGCAGCTGTTGCGAGAGAGTTTATTTATCGAGTCTCGTATGACGTCACAGGAGAGACTTGAGGAATTAGGTGGGTGGTTGTTATTATTATTATTATTATTATTATTGTTGTTGTTTTTGTTGTTGTCGTCGTTATTATTATTATTATTATTATTATTATTATTGTTATTATTATTATTATTATTATTGTTATTGTTGTTGTTTTTGTTGTCGTTATTATTATTATTATTATTATTATTATTGTTATTATTATAATTATTATTATTATTATTATTATTATTATTATTATTATTATTATTATTAGCAGCTAAGCTACAATCCTGGTTGGAAAAGCAGGATGCTTTAAGTCCAAGGGTTCCAACGGAAAAGTTGCCCAGTTGTAGCTTAATAATAATAATAATAATAATAATAATAATAATAATAATAATAATAATAATAATAATAATAATAATAATAATAATCATTAATCATAAATATAATAATGTCATAATATTTATAAGAAATAATATGTAGTTTTAAAGTCTGAATACAGTATTCTACAATTATACAGTTATACAGTTATACAGTTATTAAAGTATCTCCTGCAGGATTAAACGAGGATCTGAAGATATTCGTTCGCTGTCTCTATTGTAAGAAAGGATATGAAGGATTTCAATTTGTTTATCGATGGCCCCTCTACCAGAAGCTGGACCACAGGATATTGCCTTTAGGTAGTTATGTATTAATTTTATACTCAGACGTTCACTTACACAGTAATTTTCACAATTTTTGATAATTATTAGAATTTTGATCCTTTTAATTTTAGTAATTTTGATAATTATGATTTTGATAGTTTCATAATTTGGATTTTATTGATTTTGATCATTATAATTTTGATAATTATTATAATTTTGATAACTTTTATAATAATGATTTTAGTAATTTTGATAATTATAATATTAATTATTATCATTTTAACATTTTATTTTCAGACGTTCACTTATATGGTATTGATTCTTACAGTAATTTTCACATTTTTTTTTTTTATAATTATTAGAATTTTGATCCTTCTAATTTTAGTAATTTTGATAATTATGATTTTGATAGTTTCATAATTTGGATTTTACTGATTTTGATAATTGTAATTTTGATAATTGTAATTTTGATCATTATTATAATTTTGATAACTTTTATAATAATGATTTTAGTAATTTTGATAATTATAATAATAATTATTATTATCTTAACATTTCATTTTCAGACGTTCACATATATGGTATTGATTCTTACAGTAATTTTCACAATTTTTGATAATTATTAGAATTTTTATCCTTTTAATTTTAGTAATTTTGATAATTATGGTTTTGATAGTTTCATAATTTGGATTTTATTGATTTTGATAATTATAATTTTGATAATTATTATAATTTTGATAACTTTTATAATAATGACTCTTGTAATTTTGATAATTATAATATTAATAATTATTATCATTGTAACCTTTTATTTAAATGTGATATAATATTTTTCTAAATTCCTAAAATTATTTTTATGATGAAAATTTAATAAAACTATGATAATTATCAAAATTACTAGAATTTTTGTTGATAAAAATTATAAGAATTATAATTATCAAAATTATTAATATGATTATCAAAATTAGCTATGTTATGATAATGGAAACTTTCAGACGAAGTGAAGAACCTCAACGGTCACGTGATCAATGTCGTCTGCCTACTGAGAATACCGTACATCAACTATGACGTCATCGAAGGCAGCGCTGACAAACGCGTCCAGTACAGAGACTCGTACGAATTTCGTATCACCGAAACGGCTGCCCAGATCTATAACTTCACGTGAGTATTAGGTGTTTCCTCACTGGGCTATTTTCCCGGTTGGAGTCCCTTGGCTTATAGCATCCTGCTCTAACAACTAGGGTTGTAGCTTAGCAAGTAGTAATAATAATTATGTCTATTTCTTTGAAAACCAGAGGGGCACTCAATAGAGCACAGACCTCCACCTTCGCAGCTTAATTCTCGACCTTTTGCTTGACCTTGACCTTTGACCATAACATGTATTAATTGGAGGGGATTTTCATACATTCAAATACGATTTCTTTTATCGAGGCAGATTGGAGTGGATTTTCATACATTCAAATATGAACCTATAGTCCATTTCTTTTATCGAGGCAGATTTGCACCGACTCGCAGCGGTGCCCTTTTAGCTCGGAAAAGTTTCCTGATCGCTGATTGGTTAGAATTATCTCGTCCAACCAATCAGCGATCAGGAAACTTTTCCGAGCTAAAAGGGCACCGCTGCGAGTCGGTGCAAAGCGGTGCCCTTTTAGCTCAGAAAAGTTTCCTGATCGCTGATTGGTTAGAATTATCTCGTCCAACCAATCATCGATCAGGAAACTTTTCTGAGCTAAAAGGGCACCGCTGCGAGTCGGTGCAAATCTGCATCGCTAAAAGAAATTGACTATAGTTTGAAGTCTGTGGGAATACGATGTCCAAACTTATGACTGATTACGTGAATTTGGCATTTTGCTTGACCGTAACCTTGGACCTTGACTTTTCAAAATGTAATCATTTCCAGCTTTTTACATAAAAGTTAATCCCTGCAAGTTTCATTACTCTACGATTAAAATTGTGGCCAAGAAGCTGTTCACAAACACACACACACAAACCAATTGTGGCCAAGAAGCTGTTCACAAACACAAACACAAACACACACACGCCAAAAAGCTGTTCACAAACACACACACACACACACACACACACGCCAAAAAGCTGTTTACAAACACACACATACACACACACAAACCAATTGTGGCCAAGAAGCTGTTCACAAACACACACACACACACACAAACATGGGGTAAAACATAACCTCCTTCCAACTTCGTTGGCGGAGGTAATATCACTTCTAATTTCTTTGTTTGCAAAGCTAGACCTCTGAAAAAAAAAATGAAAACTATCAGCGTTGTTATATATATCGACAGCTGTTTCATCCAATCACTCAGGGGCTTCATCAGTTCTATGATAATTACGTATTGAAACTGCAATCCAATATAAAGGATATTATAATGGATATAAATGATAATATAAAGGATAATAGGATTGTGGCGATCTGCTGGACCGAAGTTAGAGACCCGCTCAGGCTCAATAGTTTCTTGTAGAGTCTTTAACCTAACCATCCCTGTGAGCTATGGATAAGGGGTTTGGAGGCGTCTCTAAGTCTGCCGGATCATCAGCAGCCATTGCCTGATCCTTCCTGGTTTTTCCTTAGGTGGAGAAAGGACTTGGATGCTGATGATGATATATATATATATATATATATATATATATATATATATATATATATATATATATATATATACATATACATATACATATACATACATACATATATATATATATACAAATACATATATATATGCATACATACATATATATATTATATATATATAGATATATATATATATATATATATATATATATATATATATATTTATATATACTTATATATATATATTTATATATACTTAATATATATATATTTATATATACTTATATATATATATTTATATATACTTAATATATATATATATATATATATATATATATATATATATATATATATATATATACATGTACAGTATATATATATATATATATATATATATATATATATATATATATATATATATATATATATATATGTATAATCAGTCTCTTAAGGCATTATCACTGTCCCTTGCCTCTGCCATTCATGAGTGACCTTTAAACCTTAAACAACCCGAAACGAAAGAAGGTTTTTAAAGCGATTTTATTCAGTTATTAATTTTAGGGTTTTTACGATTACGTTTAGTTTATCTTTATTAATGTTGTCATTAAAAGATAAGAAAATGTTTCCATCTAGATATTTGTATATAATCTGTACTTGACTGCTATTAAGAGATGAGTTGAGAAAAATTACGTAGCTTTTTTATATTGCTAATTCGATGTCACACACCCACACACACACACACACACACACACACACATATATATATATATATATATATATATATATATATATATATATATATATATATATATATATATCTCCCAGGCATGAATTCACACGTCTGAGGTCTTTGTCCAGCAGTGGACTAGAAACGGCTGTATTTGTTTTTGTTGAATGACACTCCAAAATGAAACCATTGTTCTCTAGTCTTGGGTAGTGCCGTAGCCTCTGTACCCTGACCTTCCACTGTCTTGGGTTAGAGTTCTCTTGCTTGAGGGTACAACTGGGCACACTATTCTATCTAATTTATGTTCCTCTTGTTTTGTTACAGTTTTTATAGTTTATTTAGGAAATATTCATTTTAATGTTATTGTTTTTAAAATTTTATATTTTTTCTTGTTTCCTTTCCTCACTTGACTATTTTCCCTGTTGGAGCCCCTGGGCTTATAGCATCCTGCTTTTCAAACTAGGGTTGTAGCTTATCAAATAATAACGATAATAATGATAATAATAATAATACTATATATGTATATATATATATATATATATATATATATATATATATATATATATATATATATATATATATATATATGTATATATATATGTGTGTGTGTGTAGATGTGTTTATATATATATATATATATATATATATATATACATATATATATATATATATATATATATATATATATATATATATATATATGTGTGTGTGTGTGTGTGTGTGTATGTGTGTGCGATGCATATATGTATATATGCAATTAAATAGATAAATAGATTAATAGAAAACCCATGAGTACATCTTCTAACTCCAATATATTTTCCAGTTTTGATGTCCGTGAGCCATGGGACGGCCAGTGGGGTCTGCCAGACGAATCCGGGAACTTCTCCGGCATCGTGGGCACTTTGCAGTACGAGAAGGCCGACTTCTCTTTCCTGCTGACTCCTCTACCCGTGAGATTGTTGGGCATGGATATAGGAGGGGTCTTCATCGACGATCCCTTTTTGATCCTTTCCCATAAGCCGGAGCCACTTCCGAGGTCCTTGGCTATTGTGGCGCCCTTCGGAGGTAAAGAATATACTTATCTGTTTGTCTTTTTCTTTGTTCGTGAACACAACTTCCTGATCACAATTTTACTCGTGTATTAGTGAAACCTTCAAGGATTTTTATGTTGAGACGTGGAAGGGATTCAATTTTGAGAGTCCTAGGTCAAAGGTCAAGGGCAAGGTCAAGAAAAAGGTCTAGCAAATTAACCCTAACTTTAACCCAACTTCGCACATGGTTGACACACACACTTTAAATACGCTTACGGTCTAAATTGATTCTTACGGCAAGCTGGTTGGAGAAATAAGCTGCCTTGGCGGAGGTCTGCTTTCTCAGAGTGCCTATCCAGTTTTCTATTTAGATTTGCTGGGATAGAAAGATATTATTCGCTGGAAGTTAATTGTTTCCGGTATTTTAATTCTTCGTTTTCATTTTACTAAAGATTTGTTAAATCCTGTAGGTTTCTGTTCTTTGATATAGTATTTCTTAATAAAAGATATAATGGAAATTTAGATTGGCTG
>NC_090755.1:81281984-81291984 GCF_036898095.1 Palaemon carinicauda
CACATGGTTGAAATTCAGTCTAATTTCTCACATTGTTAAAATTCAGTCTAATGTCTCACATTGTTAAAATTCAGTCTAATTTCTCACATTGTTAAAATTCAGTCTAATTTCTCACATTGCTAAAATTCAGTCTAATTACTCACATTGTTAAAATTCAGTCTAATTTCTCACATGGTTAAAATTCAGTCTAATTTCTCACATGGTTAAAATTCAGTCTAATGTCTCACATTGTTAAAATTCAGTCTAATTTCTCACATTGTTAAAATTCAGTCTAATTTCTCACATTGCTAAAATTCAGTCTAATTACTCACATTGTTAAAATTCAGTCTAATTTCTCACATGGTTAAAATTCAGTCTAATTTCTCACATTGTTAAAATTCAGTCTAATTTCTCACATTGTTAAAATTCAGTCTAATGTCTCACATTGTTAAAATTCAGTCTAATTTCTCACATTGTTAAAATTCAGTCTAATTTCTCACATTGTTAAAATTCAGTCTAATTTCTCACATGGTTAAAATTCAGTCTAATGTCTCACATTGTTAAAATTCAGTCTAATGTCTCACATGGTTAAAATTCAGTCTAATGTCTCACATTGTTAAAATTCAGTCTAATGTCTCACATTGTTAAAATTCAGTCTAATGTCTCACATTGTTAAAATTCAGTCTAATTTCTCACATTGTTAAAATTCAGTCTAATGTCTCACATTGTTAAAATTCAGTCTAATTTCTCACATGGTTAAAATTCAGTCTAATTTCTCACATGGTTAAAATTCAGTCTAATTTCTCACATGGTTAAAATTCAGTCTAATTTCTCACATGGTTAAAATTCAGTCTAATTTCTCACATGGTTAAAATTCAGTCTAATTTCTCACATGGTTAAAATTCAGTCTAATTTCTCACATGGTTAAAATTCAGTCTAATTTCTCACATGGTTAAAATTCAGTCTAATTTCTCACATGGTTAAAATTCAGTCTAATTTCTCACATGGTTAAAATTCAGTCTAATTTCTCACATGGTTAAAATTCAGTCTAATTTCTCACATGGTTAAAATTCAGTCTAATTTCTCACATGGTTAAAATTCAGTCTAATTTCTCACATGGTTAAAATTCAGTCTAATTTCTCACATGGTTAAAATTCAGTCTAATTTCTCACATGGCTAAAATTCAGTCTAATTACTCACATGGTTAAAATTCAGTCTAATTTCTCACATGGTTAAAATTCAGTCTAATTTCTCACATGGTTAAAATTCAGTCTAATTTCTCACATGGTTAAAATTCAGTCTAATTTCTCACATGGTTAAAATTCAGTCTAATTTCTCACATGGTTAAAATTCAGTCTAATTTCTCACATTGTTAAAATTCAGTCTAATTTCTCACATGGTTAAAATTCAGTCTAATTTCTCACATGGTTAAAATTCAGTCTAATTTCTCACATGGTTAAAATTCAGTCTAATTTCTCACATGGTTAAAATTCAGTCTAATTTCTCACATTGTTAAAATTCAGTCTAATTTCTCACATTGTTAAAATTCAGTCTAATTTCTCACATTGTTAAAATTCAGTCTAATTTCTCACATTGCTAAAATTCAGTCTAATTACTCACATGGTTAAAATTCAGTCTAATTTCTCACATGGTTAAAATTCAGTCTAATTTCTCACATGGTTAAAATTCAGTCTAATTTCTCACATGGTTAAAATTCAGTCTAATTTCTCACATGGTTAAAATTCAGTCTAATTTCTCACATGGTTAAAATTCAGTCTAATTTCTCACATGGTTAAAATTCAGTCTAATTTCTCACATGGTTAAAATTCAGTCTAATTTCTCACATGGTTAAAATTCAGTCTAATTTCTCACATGGTTAAAATTCAGTCTAATTTCTCACATGGTTAAAATTCAGTCTAATTTCTCACATGGTTAAAATTCAGTCTAATTTCTCACATGGTTAAAATTCAGTCTAATTTCTCACATGGTTAAAATTCAGTCTAATTTCTCACATGGTTAAAATTCAGTCTAATTTCTCACATTGCTAAAATTCAGTCTAATTACTCACATTGTTAAAATTCAGTCTAATTTCTCACATGGTTAAAATTCAGTCTAATTTCTCACATTGTTAAAATTCAGTCTAATTTCTCACATGGTTAAAATTCAGTCTAATTTCTCACATGGTTAAAATTCAGTCTAATTTCTCACATGGTTAAAATTCAGTCTAATTTCTCACATTGTTAAAATTCAGTCTAATTTCTCACATGGTTGAAATTCAGTCTAATTTCTCACATTGTTAAAATTCAGTCTAATTTCTCACATTGTTAAAATTCAGTCTAATTTCTCACATTGTTAAAATTCAGTCTAATTTCTCACATTGCTAAAATTCAGTCTAATTACTCACATTGTTAAAATTCAGTCTAATTTCTCACATGGTTAAAATTCAGTCTAATTTCTCACATTGTTAAAATTCAGTCTAATGTCTCACATTGTTAAAATTCAGTCTAATTTCTCACATTGTTAAAATTCAGTGTAATTTCTCACATTGTTAAAATTCAGTCTAATGTCTCACATTGTTAAAATTCAGTCTAATTTCTCACATTGTTAAAATTCAGTCTAATTTCTCACATTGTTGAAATTCAGTCTAATGTCTCACATTGTTGAAATTCAGTCTAATGTCTCACATTGTTAAAATTCAGTCTAATGTCTCACATTGTTAAAATTCAGTCTAATTTCTCACATTGTTAAAATTCAGTCTAATTTCTCACATTGCTAAAATTCAGTCTAATTACTCACATTGTTAAAATTCAGTCTAATTTCTCACATGGTTAAAATTCAGTCTAATTTCTCACATTGTTAAAATTCAGTCTAATTTCTCACATTGTTAAAATTCAGTCTAATTTCTCACATTGTTAAAATTCAGTCTAATTTCTCACATGGTTAAAATTCAGTCTAATTTCTCACATTGTTAAAATTCAGTCTAATTTCTCACATTGTTAAAATTCAGTCTAATTTCTCACATGGTTAAAATTCAGTCTAATTTCTCACATTGTTAAAATTCAGTGTAATTTCTCACATTGTTAAAATTCAGTCTAATGTCTCACATTGTTAAAATTCAGTCTAATGTCTCACATTGTTAAAATTCAGTCTAATTTCTCACATTGTTGAAATTCAGTCTAATTTCTCACATGGTTAAAATTCAGTCTAATTTCTCACATTGTTAAAATTCAGTGTAATTACTCACTCTAGATTAAAATCAATTCTAATCTCTTCCTCCCTAGGTTGAAATTTGGTCTAATTTCTCACTCCCTAGGTCAAAATTCAAGCTAATCTCTCACTCCCTAGGTCAAAATTCAAGCTAATCTCTCACTCCCTAGGTCAAAATTCATTATAGTGTCTCACTCCCTAGGTTAGAATTCATTCTAATCTCTCACACCTTAGGTCAAAATTCATACTAATCTCTCACTCCTTAGGTTAAAATTCATTCTAATGTCTCACCCCTTGGGTTAAAATGCATTCTAATGTCTCACTCCTTAGGTTAAAATTCATTCTAATCTCTCACTCCATAGGTCAAAATTCATACTAATCTCTCACTCCTTAGGTTGAAATTTATTTTAATGTCTCACCCCTTGGGTTAAAATTCATTCTAATGTCTCACTCCTTAGGTCAAAATTCATTTTAATGTCTCACCCCTTGGGTTAAAATTCATTCTAATGTCTCACCCCTTGGGTTAAAATTCATTCTAATGTCTCACTCCTTAGGTTAAAATTCATTCTAATGTCTCACTTCTTAGGTTAAAATTCATTCTAATGTCTCACTCCTTAGGTTAAAATTCATTCTAATGTCTCACTCCTTAGGTCAAAATTCATTTTAATGTCTCACCCCTTGGGTTAAAATTCATTCTAATGTCTCACTCCTTAGGTTAAAATTCATTCTAATGTCTCACCCCTTGGGTTAAAATTCATTCTAATGTCTCACTCCTTAGGTTAAAATTCATTCTAATGTCTCACTCCTTAGGTTAAAATTCATTCTAATGTCTCACTCCTTAGGTTAAAATTCATTCTAATGTCTCACTTCTTAGGTTAAAATTCATTCTAATGTCTCACTCCTTAGGTCAAAATTCATTTTAATGTCTCACCCCTTGGGTTAAAATTCATTCTAATGTCTCACCCCTTGGGTTAAAATTCATTCTAATGTCTCACCCCTTGGGTTAAAATTCATTCTAATGTCTCACTCCTTAGGTTAAAATTCATTCTAATGTCTCACTTCTTAGGTTAAAATTCATTCTAATGTCTCACTCCTTAGGTTAAAATTCATTCTAATGTCTCACTCCTTAGGTCAAAATTCATTCTGTCTCACTTCTTAGGTTAAAATTCATTCTAATCTCTCACTCCTTAGGTCAAAATTCATTCTGTCTCACTTCTTAGGTTAAAATTCATTCTAATCTCTCACTCCTTAGGTCAAAATTCATTCTAATGTCTCACTCCTTAACTTGTGCGCATTTTTGCCACGCACTGGCACGCACTGGGGTTTTTCCCGCACTGTTCACGACCAGTTCACTCCAGTTCGCGCATCGTTCACGACAAGTTCACGCGACGGTCACGCCATGGCACGAATTGGCACGCCCAGTTCACGAGAAGTTCACGACACGTTCACTCATCTTTCCGCATCATAACGCATCGTTCACGCATCGTTCACGCCAGTTCACGAATTGGCCACTCCATATAAAAACGGGGCTTCTCCAACCCGAGGACATTCTTGGATTGGCTTCGGAAGAGACAACAATGCTTTTTGTCAGAGACACCATTGCATTGAGGAGAAGAAACGTATCTTTTTCGTTTGTATTTTTTGTTGCCCTTTATTTTTGTTTCAATAAGTAAGCATTTGATTTACATATAAATAGCAGACATAAAATATGTACAAGTATTAAGAAAGCATTTTATTTTAACATTAAAAGCAGCAAACATGAAAAGTTTTTAGGCTGTTGATTTTAAGGTAATAGAGAAAAAAGTGTGTTGAAATAAGAAATCATTTTACTTTTACATTAAAACAGCAAACAGAAAAAATTTGTTTTGCTCTTCATTTTAAGGTAATAAAGAAGAATAAGTATGTTGATAAAATAAAACATTTTATTTTTACATTCTAACAGCAAACTTAAAAATTTCTTGGGTTTATTTTTCAGTTAATTTTTATTTAAAACAAAAGTTTTGGCTCTTGATTGGTAATAGAGGAAAATAAGTGTGTGCATGAAATAAGACATCATTTTATTTTTACATTCAAACAGCAAATATAAACAATTATTAGGTTTATATTTTTCTTTCCTTTTCATTAATTTTTTCGTTTCCTTTTTGTCTCTTCATTATAAAGTTATAGAAATAGTTTGAAATAAGATATCATTTTTTTTTCACATTAAAACAGCAAATATAAAAATTTATTAGGTTTATTTTTCTTTCCTTTTCATTAATTTTTTCGTTTCCTTTTTGTTTCTCTTCATTATAAAGTTATAGAAATAGTTTGAAATAAGATATCATTTTTTTTCACATTAAAACAGCAAATATAAAAATTTATTAGGTTTATTTTTCTTTCCTTTTCATTAATTTCTTCGTTTCCTTTTTGTTTCTCTTCATTATAAAGTTATAGAAATAGTTTGAAATAAGATATCATTTTTTTTTCACATTAAAACAGCAAATATAAAAATTTATTAGGTTTATTTTTCTTTCCTTTTCATTAATTTCTTCGTTTCCTTTTTGTTTCTCTTCATTATAAAGTTCACGCCACTTCCCGCATCGTTCACTCCAGTTCACGCCAGTTCCGGCACTGTTCACTCCAGTTCACTCCAGTTCGCGCATCGTTCACGACTATTTCACGACTATTTTGTGCGTACCAATGTGTGCCACAAACTTTAAACATTTCAAACTTCTGGGCACGCATGGCACGCATGCCACGCATCGTTCCCGCACTGTTCACGACAATTTCACGACTCGTTCACGCGAGTTCGCGCACCAATGCGTGCCAGTGCGTGCCACGAATGCGTGCAAGTGTCAGGTACCCTTTAGGTCAAAAATTCATTCTAATCTCACACTCGCTAGGTCAAAATTATTCTGATGTCTCACTCCTTGGGTTGAAATTCATTCTAATGTCTCACTCCCTAGGTTAAAATTCATTCTAATCTCTCATTCCTTAGGTCAAAATTCGGTCTAATATTTCACTCCTATGATTAAAATTCAGATTAATCTTACTATTCAAATTAATCACCAACCAACCTTCTAAAAGATCAACCCCATTATCAGTTCCTGATAAGCTGGTGGGCCCTAGTAAGCTTCGTCCTCCTGTCCGCTTACAAGTCAGCCCTGATCAGCAACCTGACCGTCGTCAAGAGGTACGAAGCCATCAATTCCATGGAGGACCTCTGGAGGAGGAAGGACATGAGTTGGGGCAGCATCTACATGTCCCCCTCGGGCGCCTCCTATCTCTATCTGGCGACTAATCCCAATCCTGTCATTAGGAAATTGGCAGCCGAGATTCAGGTGAATGGGTCAAACCTATCTTTTTGTTTTATTTATTTCATATTTAGAGATTGGTTTAAGATTTCACACTTTATTGACATAGGTTTAAGATTTCACACTTTAAGATTTCACACTTTATTGACACAGGTTCAAGATTTCACACTTTAATGACGTAGATTTAAGGTTTCACACTTTATTGGCATAGGTTCAAGATTTCACACTTTATTGACATAGGTTCAAGATTTCACACTTTATTGACTTAGGTTTAAGATTTCACACTTTATTGACATAGGTTTAAGATTTCACACTTTATTGTCATAGGTTTAAGATTTCACACTTTATTGACATGGGTTTAAGATTTCACACTTCACACTTTATTGACATAGGTTTAAGATCTCACACTTCACACTTTATTGACATAGGTTTAGGATTTCACACTTTATTGACATAGGTTTAAGATTTCACACTTTATTGATATAGGTTTAAGATTTCACACTTTATTGATAAACATAATAACCTCGGAGCTAATATTAGTAGCTGTAGAAAAAAGTCAACTAGATCTTATTGATAAGCCCGTAAAGTCAGGATCCACTTATTATTATTATTATTATTATTATTACTTGCTAAGCTACAACCCTAGTTGGAAAAGCTTGATGCTATAAGCCCAGAGGCTCCAACAAGGAAAAAAGCAATATATACAGTAGGTTATATACTGTTGCCTCCTGGCTAGTGAAGTGGTAATGTGTTCGCCTCGCATTCGGATGGGAGCAGATCGATCCCAGCCCGGGACTGTGAGTTTAAGCTGTTTACTATAGTCCATTTCTTTTATTGAGACAAAAGTTTCCTAATCGCTGATTGGTTAGAATTATCTCGTCCAACCAATCAGCGATCAGGAAAGTTTTCCGAGCTAAAAGGGCACCGCTGCGAGTCGGTGCAAATCTGCATCGCTAAAAGAAATCGACTATAGTGAGGCCACTGCTGTTCTTGGGCATCACAGTGTGGAGTTTTGCTTGCCCGGCTGACGTTCTGGCGAGCATCTAATCTGATGAAACTGAAACCAGGCATCTTTAACCTTTTTACCTTTGTATATAACTCTTAGTTTTAATCTAAAAGAAGCGATTAAGGAATTTAACTTTGATTTGGTATTTCAGACGCTGGAACCAGACGCCCACCTGGAAAGAGTTCTCGCCGGAGACTACGCGTATATCACACGGAATTCCTGGGCCCTGACCGATCTCTTGAGGATAGAAATGGAGAACCTGCCTATTCACATTGGTATATCCAAGTACCCTGTCTCTTGTGGATATACATGGGGTTTCAGGTAACGCAAATTGTTTTTCTTTTTTTTTTAGGTAACGCTCTTTTTTTTTTTTTTTTTTTTTTTTTTTTTTTTTTTAATGGCGTCCCCAAATGCTTCTAGATCAGTGGTTCTTAACCTTTTTCAGTGCCCGTACCCCTTAATATCTCATAAATGTTCTCGTACCCCAATCCAATATGAATACAAATATATTAAAATGTTTAGTGACACAAACCTTGCTTAAAAATCATTAGGTTTATTCAATTACTGAACAGATTTCGAATGACAAGTGATGGTTAGTAGTATACAATAAAAGCACATTAGAACGAAGATTTTTACAGCGTTAGTTTAAAAAAAAAGTAATTGAGACAAGTATAGTAAGAGAAACATTTTGAAAATATATGTTTTACACTCTCAAGGTAAAATAATCGGGACCATTGTAGGAAAAATCGGGACCATTGTTGGAAAAATCGGGACCATTGTTGGAAAAATCGGGACCATTGTTCTGGGTATCAAGTCTCATACCCCCAGGTTTTAGGTTTCGTTTCCTCTGGGGGTATAGGTACCCCAGGTTAAGAACCACTGCTTTAGATGAATAGGCATGAACCATGGAGGCCATTTAGGATAAACAACTTCTGAATAGAGCTGAGTACTACCATATATTTGATTTAATGCTGTGGTTCCCAACCTGGTGAAAATTTCCCCCTGGGGGAAAATTTGAAGCTTCCCGGGGGGAAATAATTACACTACCTACTAACTAAAACAAGTGTAAAATGTCCTCATAGTACGTGCGGCAATCTGTTGTTAGCCATTCAGTTGTGATATGATCATATCAGTTCTCAAAGACATGATATTCAAGGGGAGAATTGGAGTGTCATGCTCATTTCTAAGGCAGGCGAGTGGGCATGAGGGCTGGGCGGGGCATGAAGAGGGAAATCTGGATGGTTGAAATGGGTGCTGGGAGGAAATCTAGATGGTTGAAATGGGTGCAGGGGGGAAATGACAGAAAAAAGGTTGGGAACCATTTTAATGGCTAATGGAAATTTTTAGATTTTCACTGTATGCGGCCCATTACTCATTTCCCATTGAAAATGGTGGAAAACTTACATACCTTCAATATCCTTCATAATTCTAACAGATAGAACTAAACATGCACTGACCATATATATACCCTTAGAATTCCTCTTTGGAGCATTCTAAGGCAAAAATTCAAACCCTGAAAATTTTGTGATTTTAACTGTATGCAGTTCTTACACATTTCTCATTGACAAAGCATCATCATCATCATCATCTCCTACGGCTATTGATGCAAAGGGCCTCGGTTAGATATTGCCAGTCGTCTCTATCTTCAGCTTTTATTTCAATACTTCTCTATTCATCATCTCCCACTTCACGCTTCATAGTCCTCAGCCATGTAGGCCTGGGTCTTCCAACTCTTCTAGTGCCTTGTGGAGACTAGTTGAAAGTTTGGTGAATTACTCTAGGGGAGTGCGAAGAGCATACCTAAACCATCTTCATAAAGCCCTCACCATGATCTCACCCACATATGGCACTCGAGTAATCTCTCTTATAGTTTCATTTCTACATTGACAAAGCAGGGAAACTTAATACTTCCAATATCATTCATAATTGCAACCAATGAAAGTAAACTTCCACACTCTATTCTGTAGAAAGGGGTCTCCACTGAGAGCACCAATGGACAGACTACAGCGCCGCCTAGTGGAGACTGGCCTGACGGAAATTTGGCTGAGGGAAATCGTGACGGAGATCGCTGTCAGAGTCAGGCAAACTGGGAAGGCATTGCAGAGCACAGCTAGATCTTCGCAAGTGGGTCGGGTGAGTGCTGCTGTATGAGATGTTATTTATCTTTGTATTATTATTATTATTATTATTATTATTATTATTATTATTATTATTAGCAGCTAAGCTACAACCCTAGTTGGAAAAGCATAATGTTATAGGCCCATGGGCTCCAACCGGGAAAAATGCCCTAGTGAGGAAAGTAAATAAGGAAATAAATAAACTATGAGAGAAGTAATGAACCATTCAAATGAAAATATTTTAGGAACAATATTATTATTATTATTATTATTATTATTATTATTATTAGCTAAGCTACAACCCTTGTTGGAAAAGTAGAATGTTATAAGCCTATGGTCTTCAACAGGAAAAAGTAGCCCATCGAGGAAAGGAAATAAATAAACTACATTGGAAGTAA
>NC_090755.1:81296984-81317049 GCF_036898095.1 Palaemon carinicauda
GAATCAAGGGGCTGTAATATTTTCCTACAGACTGACCTTATATACATATCATCAGCGCCCAATACCCTTCGTCACTCAAGCTAGGACCAGGGAGGGCCAGGCAATGACTGCTGATAACTTAGCAGATAGATCTATTGGCTCCCCCAAAACCAGGCTCCTTGAAGGTTCAAAGGCCACTTATTAATGGCAGAATCAAGGGACTGACAATGCCCTACAGACTGACCTTATATACATATGATCAGTGCCAAAGCCCCTTATCCCCCCAAGCTAGGACCAGGGAGGGCCAGGCAATGGCTGCTGATGACTTAGCAGGTAGACCTATAGGCTCCTTAAAGGTTCAAAGACGCTCATGAATGGCAGAATCAAGGGACTGTTTTAATGCCTTATAAACTGACCTTATATACGTATGATCAGTGCCAAAGCCTCCTATCCACCTAAGCTAAGACCAGGGAGGGCCAGGCAATGGTTGTTGATGAATTAGCAGGTAGATCTATTGGCTCCCCCAAAACTCATCCTCACAAGGAGGGTGAGATTGCAAGATCCCATGGTTTGCACAATTTGTGTTATCGCCACTCTGAAACGAACGAACGATAAGTGATAGTTGTAAAGTTCTTTGTAAATAGCACATAATCTACTCAATATTTTAAAGATATTAGCCTGTAATTTACAAATACATTGAAAGTTATTGTATGTTTTTGTTGCTAATTCTCACAAGTACGGAAATGAATCAAAATTTATCCATTATTTAAACATAATTCTACCTTTCGAAGAGCAACATCGCCCAATCACAAATGAAACCGAAGTAAAGGATTTTAATTAATTTGCTGAACATTATGGCTTCGTTTATTCAACGGTTGGCAGTGAGGGGACATCCGATGAATTATTCTCTTTGACAAATTGAGAAATTAATTTTACCAGCGCTAGAAGGTAATTCACGCTAGCACAAAAACCTGCAAATATCAGTTGGAAATTGGATTCAATTTTATCAGCTGCAAAAATGATTTTGTTTATGCCAGTACACCAGTAGCATCAAATGTGTCGTTAGAAATAATAATACCAATTCTCTAATATCGCAAGAGGGTCTGCCCCTCTCTTTTATTCTTCTCCTGTACTTCTCTTTCTCCCTATTTCCTTAATCTTTCCCTTCCCGAGTACCTGCCTTTGAGCTATAAACTGGATTGTACAGGGGTATTCTTCCTTTCCCCATATTCCCCACTTCCCTATTATTATTATTGCTTGTCGTTAGATAAAATTAATCCACAATAGACAAAGAAACCATTGCGGTGGCCGATGTGGTAACGTCCCTGACTGGTGAACGCCAGATTGGGGTTCGAGTCCCGCTCAAACTCGTTAGTTTCTTAGGCCGCTGCAACCTAACCATCCCTGTAAGCTAAGGATGGGAGTTTTGGGAGAGCCCATAGGTCTATCTGCTGAGTCATCAGCAGCCATTGCCAGTCCCTCCTTGATCCTAGCTTGGGTGGAGAGGGGGACTTAGGCGCTGATCATATGTATATATGGTGAGTCTCTGGGGGCTTTGTTCTCAAATCTATTAAATCAGTTGGAGATCATTTCATTATCATACCATCAACTTGTTTCCCATGTGGAGAATTGTTTTAAATTATGGAAAAAGTAACAGAGGAAAACAATAGATTTGCATAGTTTAGCTGTTTATCGAGAGCGTGGTCTTGTAAACAAATACCGATCCAAATCTAATGTATTTAATCCACTGTCCCTTGCCCTTGTCCTTCATGTGCAGCAGACAAACAAGAAGAGCATAAGGCTAAAATCACTTGCTACAAAACCACTTGGTCTCCCTACTCAGCCTCTAAAACGTTTATAACGTTTCCAGAAGGCTAAAATCACTGGCTACAAAGCCACTTGCTCTCCCTGCACAGCCTTTAAAACGTTTACAACGTTTCCAGAAGGCTAAAGTCACTGGCTACAAAACCACTTGCTCTCCCTGCTCAGCCTCTAAAACGTTTACAACGTTTCCAGAAGGCTAAAATCACTGGCTACAAAACCACTTGCTCTCCCTGCACAGCCTCTAAAACGTTTACAACGTTTCCAGAAGGCTAAAGTCACTGGCTACAAAACCACTTGCTCTCCCTGCTCAGCCTCTAAAACGTTTACAACGTTTCCAGAAGGCTAAAATCACTGGCTACAAAACCACTTGCTCTCCCTGCTCAGCCTCTAAAACGTTTACAACGTTTCCAGAAGGCTAAAGTCACTGGCTACAAAACCACTTGCTCTCCCTGCTCAGCCTCTAAAACGTTTACAACGTTTCCAGAAGGCTAAAGTCACTGGCTACAAAACCACTTGCTCTCCCTGCTCAGCCTCTAAAACGTTTACAACGTTTCCTGAAGGCTAAAGTCACTGGCTACAAAACCACTTGCTCTCCCCGCACAGCCTCTAAAACGTTTACAACGTTTCCAGAAGGCTAAAGTCACTGGCTACAAAACCACTTGCTCTCCCCGCACAGCCTCTAAAACGTTTACAACGGTTCCTGAAGGCTAAAGTCACTGGCTACAAAACCACTTGCTCTCCCTGCACAGCCTCTAAAACGTTTACAACGTTTCCAGAAGGCTAAAGTCACTGGCTACAAAACCACTTGCTCTCCCCGCACAGCCTCTAAAACGTTTACAACGTTTCCCGAAGGCTAACGTCACCGGCTACAAAACCACTTGCTCTCCCTGCACAGCCTCTAAAACGTTTACAACGTTTCCTGAAGGCTAAAGTCACTGTTTATAAAACCACTTGCTCTCCCTGCTCAGCCTCTAAAACGTTTACAACGTTTCCAGAAGGCTAAAGTCACTGGCTACAAAACCACTTGCTCTCCCCGCACAGCCTCTAAAACGTTTACAACGTTTCCCGAAGGCTAAAGTCACTGTTTATAAAACCACTTGCTCTCCCTGCACAGCCTCTAAAACGTTTACAACGTTTCCCGAAGGCTAAAGTCACTGTTTATAAAACCACTTGCTCTCCCTGCTCAGCCTCTAAAACGTTTACAACGTTTCCAGAAGGCTAAAGTCACTGGCTACAAAACCACTTGCTCTCCCCGCACAGCCTCTAAAACGTTTACAACGTTTCCCGAAGGCTAACGTCACCGGCTACAAAACCACTTGCTCTCCCTGCACAGCCTCTAAAACGTTTACAACGTTTCCTGAAGGCTAAAGTCACTGTTTATAAAACCACTTGCTCTCCCTGCTCAGCCTCTAAAACGTTTACAACGTTTCCAGAAGGCTAAAGTCACTGGCTACAAAACCACTTGCTCTCCCCGCACAGCCTCTAAAACGTTTACTACGTTTCCAGAAGGCTAAAGTCACTGGCTACAAAACCACTTGCTCTCCCCGCACAGCCTCTAAAACGTTTACAACGGTTCCTGAAGGCTAAAGTCACTGGCTACAAAACCACTTGCTCTCCCTGCACAGCCTCTAAAACGTTTACAACGTTTCCAGAAGGCTAAAGTCACTGGCTACAAAACCCCTTGCTCTCCCCGCACAGCCTCTAAAACGTTTACAACGTTTCCCGAAGGCTAACGTCACCGGCTACAAAACCACTTGCTCTCCCTGCACAGCCTCTAAAACGTTTACAACGTTTCCTGAAGGCTAAAGTCACTGTTTATAAAACCACTTGCTCTCCCTGCTCAGCCTCTAAAACGTTTACAACGTTTCCTGAAGGCTAAAGTCACTGGCTACAGAACCACTTGCTCTCCCTGCTCAGCCTCTAAAACGTTTACAACGTTTCCCGAAGGCTAAAGTCATTGGCTATAAAACCACTTGCTCTCCCTGCTCAGCCTCTAAAACGTTTACAACGTTTCCCGAAGGCTAAAGTCACTGGCTACAAAACCACTTGCTCTCCCTGCATAGCCTCTAAAACGTTTACAACGTTTCCAGAAGGCTAAAGTCACTGGCTATAAAACCTCTTGCTCTCCCTGCACAGCCTCTAAAACGTTTACAACGTTTCCCGAAGGCTAAAGTCACTGGCTATAAAACCACTTGCTCTCCCTGCTCAGCCTCTAAAACGTTTACAACGTATCCAGAAGGCTAAAATCAATGCCAGATCTTTGCTCATACAGCCTCTATAACGTCTACAACGCTTCTTGAAGGATAAATTCATTGTAGAAGTGCACCAGTGACGTCACTGTGGTAAAAGTAAAGGTGTCTGGTTTCAGTTCCAGTTTCATCAGAATAAATGCTCACCAGAACGTCAGCCGGGCAAGCTCAATTTTCCACTGTGAGCTGTGGGGTCCAAGCACAGCAGTGGACTCCTCCAGTAAACATCTTAAACTCACGATCCTGGGTTAGCGTTTTGTAGTAATCTAGTTTTTAAGTATGATGTGTCTGTTTTATTTCTATTAATTCTTATGCTGTCTGGCGACATTGAGCGAAATCCGGGACCAGTACGTCCTAGATTTCGTCAATGTCGTCTTCTGTATTGCAATATTCGTGGTCTTCATGCAAGTATCCAAGACCTTACAGTTGCATTAGACAGTATGATATTCTTTTGTGCTCAGAAACTTTGGTTTCTAGTATGAGGCACTCATCTGAGCTCCTTAAAACTGGTTTTAAGAAGCCAATAATGTTGAAACATGATGCCATCCCTAGGGCCAGGGGAATGGCGTTGTATATCAGGACCGAGTAGGAAAGGGGGAGGGGGTATGAAGGGTTGAATCTATGTGGGTGCATAGCTATAAAAATGTTTATTAGTAAAATTGTAGACTGAAATGCCATTTGAAAACTAACATGATATGATATCGAATTTGATGTGGAAATGAATTAAAAAAATTAAATACTACCCTGAATGCTGTTTGAATATAACTGAAATTAATATCCTTACCATTCATTCATTTTTAATTTCCATTTATGGATTGAATGAAAACAAAGCTTAATTAAATTACCATAATCCTCACAGAGATGAACAAAATGTCGTTTTTATGTTTTTGGTTATTAAACTAATAGATGTTGTAATCAAATCTGTACGAGATTCGTATCGTCTCTCAGTAGTTATCACCTAACTGAGGTGGTTCGAGTCCTGCTCAGACTCGTTAGTTTCTTTGGTCGCTACAACCTCGCCATCCTTGTGAGCTAAGGATGGGTGGTATGGGGTGGCTTAAAGATCTATCTGCTGAATCATAAGCAGCCATTGCCTGGCTTTCCTTGGTCCTAGCTTTGAAGGAGAATGGGCTCAGTTGCTAATCATATGTATATGGTCAGTTTTTAGGGCATTGTCCTGCTTGATAGGGCAATGTTACTGTCCCTTACCTCTGCCATTCATGAGCGACCTTTAAACCTTTAAACTGGCGCTTCTGCACATTGGTGACCCCGGAATGATAAGACGAATTCAACTCATTTTATTTGGACATAGCATGAGTATATATACAACCTTTTACAGTCAAGAAGGGCACAAAAACTCAAACATAATGATTCAAGAACATACAGGCATAAATAGTTTATGAGTGCGAGGGGAGAGCGGTAACGATAATATACAAAAAACAGAATTACCGTTACAGTGTGTGATACACGTGCGGTACAAGAATGTGACCAGATTTTTTTTCTGTAAAACTGGGACATTTCATATATATATATATATATATATATATATATATATATATATATATATATATATATATATGTATGTTTGTATGTATATATATATATATATATATATATATATATATATATATATATATATATATATACATATATATAAATATATATATATATATATATATATATATATGTATATGTATATATATGTATATATATATACATATATATATTATATACATATATATACATATATATATATATGTATATATATATATTTTATATATATACATATATATACATATATATATATATATATATATATATATCTATAGATATATATAGATATATATATATATATATATATATATATATATATATATATATATATATATATATATATATATACAGATGTAATCTTCCTTAGCACGAAGACAACTTAATATATAGTAGTCCACACAAGGAAAATTGAAAGGTGTCTATATGTAAAAATTCTCTTACCATTTCGTCCGCCACTGGACCTCTTCTTGGATTGTTTATTATGAAGAGAATAAATAAACACGTTTGTACATACAAGAAAAGCTTCAAATCATTTAAAAAAGCGGGTAACAAGGGTCGTGCAGTATAGAGGTGATTGGGGAAGTGTATGTGCCCTTCCTGTTCAGCAAAAGAGATTTCTTTTGTTGGTGTGTGAAGATGAAAATACAGAATTTTCTCGATTGTTGAATCGGTAGAACTTCAAAAGTTCAAACTTGCAGCAAATTTTTTTTTTTTTTTTTTTTTTTTTTTTTTTTTTTTTTTTTTGAATAGGCTGCCATAAGTCTCCTTTTATAGTATATATATGAAATATCTATTTTGATGTTACTGTTTTTGAAATATTTTGTTTTAATTGTTCATTATTTCTTATGACGGTTATTTATTTCCTTATTTCCTTTCCTCACTGGGGTATTTTTCCCTGTTGGAGCCCTTGGGCTTATAGCATCTGGCTTTTCCAACCATGGTTGTAGCTTAGCTAATAATAATAATAATAATAATAATAATAATAATAATAATAATAATAATAATAATAATAATAATAATAATAATAATAATGATAATAATTGACTAACTCCTTCGCAAGTTATTCCATCAAAGGTAGAAAGATTTTATTCTAGAAAATATCTATGTATATACCAGATAGTATATATATCTTCAACACTCAAGCATATTCCTTCAAAGCCTTCAGCAATTGGCTCACTGAATCACAAGGCTGCACATTGTTGAAGCCTTTTCACTTTAATTGTGAAACCTGGCACTGAGGGTTAATGAGAATCGAGAACAATAGCTCCTTTGTGGCTCCCAGATTATCCAGTAACTAATGCTCATTGTTATTAAGAATTCTCACTCCTCTTTTGTCTGTATTGTCGTCATGTTTAAAGGTTTGAAGGCCGTTCATGAATGGCAGAGGCAAGGGACAGTGACATCGCCCTACCGAGCAGACAGACCATATATACATATGATCAGCACCCAAGCCCCCTCTATACCCAAGTTAGAATGAAGGAAGGCTAGGAAATGGAGCCGCTCATGAATGGCAGAGGCAAGGGACAGTGACATCGCCCTACCGAGCAGACAGACCATATATACATATGATCAGCACCCAAGCCCCCTCTATACCCAAGTTAGAATGAAGGAAGGCTAGGAAATGGAGCCGCTCATGAATGGCAGAGGCAAGGGACAGTTGACATCGTGTCCTACCGAGCAGACAGACCATATATACATATGATCAGCGGCGCCCAGACCCCCTCTATACCCAAGTTAGAATCAAGGAGGGCTAGGAAGTGGAGGCCGCTCATGAATGGCAGAGGGAAGGGACAGTGACATCGTGCCCTACCGAGCAGACAGACCATATATACATATGATCAGCGCCCAAGCCCCCTCTATACCCAAGTTAGAATCAAGGAAGGCTAGGAAATGGAGGCCGCTCATGAATGGCAGAGGCAAGGGACAGTGACATCGTGCCCTACCGAGCAGACAGACCATATATACATATGATCAGCGCCCAAGCCCCCTCTATACCCAAGTTAGAATCAAGGAAGGCTAGGAAATGGAGGCCGCTCATGAATGGCAGAGGCAAGGGACAGTGACATCGTGCCCTACCGAGCAGACAGACCATATATACATATGATCAGCGCCCAAGCCCCCTCTATACCCAAGTTAGAATCAAGGAAGGCTAGGAAATGGAGGCCGCTCATGAATGGCAGAGGCAAGGGACAGTGACATCGTGCCCTACCGAGCAGACAGACCATATATACATATGATCAGCGCCCAAGCCCCCTCTATACCCAAGTTAGAATCAAGGAAGGCTAGGAAATGGAGGCCGCTCATGAATGGCAGAGGCAAGGGACAGTGACATCGTGCCCTACCGAGCAGACAGACCATATATACATATGATCAGCGCCCAAGCCCCCTCTATACCCAAGTTAGAATCAAGGAAGGCTAGGAAATGGAGGCCGCTCATGAATGGCAGAGGCAAGGGACAGTGACATCGTGCCCTACCGAGCAGACAGACCATATATACATATGATCAGCGCCCAAGCCCCCTCTATACCCAAGTTAAAATCAAGGAGGGCTAGGAAGTGGAGGCCGCTCATGAATGGCAGAGGCAAGGGACAGTGACTTCGCCCTACCGAGCAGACAGACCATATATACATATGATCAGCGCCCAAGCCCCCACTATACCCAAGGTAGAATGAAGGAGGGCTAGGAAATGGAGGCTGCTCATGAATGGCAGAGGCAATGGACAGTGACATCGTGCCCTACCGAGCAGACAGACCATATATACATATGATCAGCGCCCAAGCCCGCTCTATACCCAAGTTAGAATCAAGGAAGGCTAGGAAATGGAGGCCGCTCATGAATGGCAGAGGCAAGGGACAGTGACATCGTGCCCTACCGAGCAGACAGACCATATATACATATGATCAGCGCCCAAGCCCCCTCTATACCCAAGTTAAAATCAAGGAGGGCTAGGAAGTGGAGGCCGCTCATGAATGGCAGAGGCAAGGGACAGTGACTTCGCCCTACCGAGCAGACAGACCATATATACATATGATCAGCGCCCAAGCCCCCACTATACCCAAGGTAGAATGAAGGAGGGCTAGGAAATGGAGGCTGCTCATGAATGGCAGAGGCAATGGACAGTGACATCGTGCCCTACCGAGCAGACAGACCATATATACATATGATCAGCGCCCAAGCCCGCTCTATACCCAAGTTAGAATCAAGGAAGGCTAGGAAATGGAGGCCGCTCATGAATGGCAGAGGCAAGGGACAGTGACATCGTGCCCTACCGAGCAGACAGACCATATATACATATGATCAGCGCCCAAGCCCCCTCTATACCCAAGTTAAAATCAAGGAGGGCTAGGAAGTGGAGGCCGCTCATGAATGGCAGAGGCAAGGGACAGTGACTTCGCCCTACCGAGCAGACAGACCATATATACATATGATCAGCGCCCAAGCCCCCACTATACCCAAGGTAGAATGAAGGAGGGCTAGGAAATGGAGGCTGCTCATGAATGGCAGAGGCAATGGACAGTGACATCGTGCCCTACCGAGCAGACAGACCATATATACATATGATCAGCGCCCAAGCCCGCTCTATACCCAAGTTAGAATCAAGGAAGGCTAGGAAATGGAGGCCGCTCATGAATGGCAGAGGCAAGGGACAGTGACATCGTGCCCTACCGAGCAGACAGACCATATATACATATGATCAGCGCCCAAGCCCCCTCTATACCCAAGTTAAAATCAAGGAGGGCTAGGAAGTGGAGGCCGCTCATGAATGGCAGAGGCAAGGGACAGTGACTTCGCCCTACCGAGCAGACAGACCATATATACATATGATCAGCGCCCAAGCCCCCACTATACCCAAGGTAGAATGAAGGAGGGCTAGGAAATGGAGGCTGCTCATGAATGGCAGAGGCAATGGACAGTGACATCGTGCCCTACCGAGCAGACAGACCATATATACATATGATCAGCGCCCAAGCCCGCTCTATACCCAAGTTAGAATCAAGGAAGGCTAGGAAATGGAGGCCGCTCATGAATGGCAGAGGCAAGGGACAGTGACATCGTGCCCTACCGAGCAGACAGACCATATATACATATGATCAGCGCCCAAGCCCCCTCTATACCCAAGTTAAAATCAAGGAGGGCTAGGAAGTGGAGGCCGCTCATGAATGGCAGAGGCAAGGGACAGTGACTTCGCCCTACCGAGCAGACAGACCATATATACATATGATCAGCGCCCAAGCCCCCACTATACCCAAGGTAGAATGAAGGAGGGCTAGGAAATGGAGGCTGCTCATGAATGGCAGAGGCAATGGACAGTGACATCGTGCCCTACCGAGCAGACAGACCATATATACATATGATCAGCGCCCAAGCCCGCTCTATACCCAAGTTAGAATCAAGGAGGGCTAGGAAGTGGAGGCCGCTCATGAATGGCAGAGGCAAGGGACAGTGACATCGTGCCCTACCGAGCAGACAGACCATATATACATATGATCAGCGCCCAAGCCCGCTCTATACCCAAGTTAGAATCAAGGAAGGCTAGGAAATGGAGGCCGCTCATGAATGGCAGAGGCAAGGGACAGTGACATCGTGCCCTACCGAGCAGACAGACCATATATACATATGATCAGCGCCCAAGCCCCCTCTATACCCAAGTTAGAATCAAGGAGGGCTAGGAAGTGGAGGCCGCTCATGAATGGCAGAGGCAAGGGACAGTGACTTCACCCTACCGAGCAGACAGACCATATATACATATGATCAGCGCCCAAGCCCCCTCTATACCCAAGTTAGAATCAAGGAAGGCTAGGAAATGGAGGCCGCTCATGAATGGCAGAGGCAAGGGACAGTGACATCGTGCCCTACCGAGCAGACAGACCATATATACATATGATCAGCGCCCAAGCCCCCTCTATACCCAAGTTAGAATCAAGGAGGGCTAGGAAGTGGAGGCCGCTCATGAATGGCAGAGGCAAGGGACAGTGACATCGCCCTACCGAGCAGACAGACCATATATACATATGATCAGCGCCCAAGCCCCCTCTATACCCAAGTTAGAATCAAGGAAGGCTAGGAAATGGAGCCGCTCATGAATGGCAGAGGCAAGGGACAGTGACATCGTGTCTTACCGAGCAGACAGACCATATATACATATGATCAGCGGCGCCCAGACCCCCTCTATACCCAAGTTAGAATCAAGGAGGGCTAGGAAGTGGAGGCCACTCATGAATGGCAGAGGCAAGGGACAGTGACATCGTGCCCTACTGAGCAGACAGACCATATATACATATGATCAGCGCCCAAGCCCGCTCTATACCCAAGTTAGAATCAAGGAAGGCTAGGAAATGGAGGCCGCTCATAAATGGCAGAGGCAAGGGACAGTGACATCGTGCCCTACCGAGCAGACAGACCATATATACATATGATCAGCGCCCAAGCCCCCTCTATACCCAAGTTAGAATCAAGGAAGGCTAGGAAATGGAGGCCGCTCATGAATGGCAGAGGCAAGGGACAGTGACATCGTGCCCTACCGAGCAGACAGACCATATATACATATGATCAGCGCCCAAGTCCCCTCTATACCCAAGTTAGAATCAAGGAAGGCTAGGAAATGGAGGCCGCTCATGAATGGCAGAGGCAAGGGACAGTGACATCGTGCCCTACCGAGCAGACAGACCATATATACATATGATCAGTGCCCAAGCCCCCTCTATACCCAAGTTAGAATCAAGGATGGCTAGGAAATGGAGGCCGCTCATGAATGGCAGAGGCAAGGGACAGTGACATCGTGCCCTACCGAGCAGACAGACCATATATACATATGATCAGCGCCCAAGCCCCCTCTATACCCAAGTTAGAATCAAGGAAGGCTAGGAAATGGAGCCGCTCATGAATGGCAGAGGCAAGGGACAGTGACATCGCCCTACCGAGCAGACAGACCATATATACATATGATCAGCGCCCAAGCCCCCTCTATACCCAAGTTAGAACCAAGGAGGGCTAGGAAATGGAGGCCGCTCATGAATGGCAGAGGCGAGGGACAGTGACATTGCCCTAGAGACGACTGACCATATATATATTACGGTCATTAGGAAAATTGGTCATTATACAAAATGCCCAGCCATTATGCAAAAAGACCAAATTCGTGGTCACTGTGCAGCTTGACCTAAATATCTTACAAAATCATCAGTTTCATAGTTGGTAAGGTTACAAAATATCCAGTCAGCAAGTAGGTTAGGTTAGGTTAGGTTAGGTGAGCTTAGGTGAGCTACTTGCTGATTGGATATTTTGTATTGATGATATTGATGATTTTGTTAATGGGCCAAAATCTTGGCCTTTTGCAAAATGTCTAGATATTTAGGTCCTTTTGCAAAGTGACCACGAATTTGATCTTTTTGCATAATGGCCGGGCATTTTGTAAAATGACCAATTTTCCAAACTGACTTTAGCATATACATATGATCAGCGCCCAAGCCTCCTCTCTACCCAAGCTAGGACCAAGGAGGGTCAGGTAATGGCTACTGATGTCTAAGCAGATAGACCTATAGCCTCTGCCAATCCCCCATCCTTAGCTCACTAGGATGATGAGGTTGCAGCGACCAACGGAACTTGAGAGTTTGAGCGGGACTTGAACCCCAGTCGGGCGTTCTCCAGTCAGGGACGTTACCACATTGGCCACCACAACCTGCGTATGTGAACGGTTTCTTTGTCTATTGTGGATTAATTTTATGTAATGTCTTATTAGTATGTATCTTTGTGAATTACTTCGATAGCAAAATCTAACCTAATAAAATGTTTGATGTTAGTTTCAGTTTAACTTGATGTGTATACTTTATACTTTCAAATTACGCCCCCCTTCCCCCTCCTAACTACAACACGGCAGTTTCGGCAATATGTGGGAGATTGTGGTTTCTGGGTGTACCTCTCATGGTACCCCCCTTCTCTCCGGGCTATGACTGCTCCTTCTCCCCATACCCGAAGGACGGGAAAAGACCGAGTAGTCATATGTTTGGCAATGCCACTCAGCGTGACAGAGAAGATATATATATATATATATATATATATATATATATATATATATATATATATATATATATAAACAAACACTTGTTCTTTTATTATATATGGGATATATATATATATATATATATATATATATATATATATATATATGTGTGTGTATATATATTATATATATGTATATATATTATATATATATATATATATATATATATATATATATATATATATATATATATTTATATATATATATATATATATATATATATATATATATATATATATATATATATATATATATATATATATATATATATATTACATGTATATATATATTACATATATATATATATATATATGATAAATTTTGCACATTTTTACGTGTTTTTCATATTCAAATAAGCCATATATATTTTTGATACATTAATGTCTGGATTCTCTTAACGACCTCGGGATCAGAGCCCCAGGCAAAATCACACAAAGACAAGAGCTTGGCTCCGGCCGGGAATCGAACCCTGGTCGGCAAGCTTGTATAGACAGTGACTAAGCCACTTGGCTTAGTCACTGTCTATACAAGCTTGCCGACCAGGGTTCGATTCCCGGCCGGAGCCAAGCTCTTGTCTTTGTGTGATTTCGCCTGGGGCTCTGATCCCGAGGTCGTTAAGAGAATCCAGACATTAATGTATCAAAAATATATATGGCTTATTTGAATATATATATATATATATATATATATATATATATATATATATATATATATATATATGTGTGTGTGTGTGTCTGTATGTATGTATGTATGAATGTATGTATGTATGTATACAAAACACTTTCATGCACCAAGAAACAATTCAGATGAAAATATGTGGTAATAAACCAAGGTCCCAACATTCAGTAACTTGTTGGAAATGGAGTTGGAATCATCCCAGTTCTTCTTTTCGTCACGTCTGGAAGAAAGTTTAGGCAATTATGAATTTGCCTTAGAAAATACCTGACTGTCCTTCATGTTCACGCTTCGAGAGAGATAGACAAAGGTCAGAGAAAGTTCGTTGCTCTCTCTCTCTCTCTCTCTCTCTCTCTCTCTCTCTCTCTCTCTCTCTCTCTCTCTCTCTCTCTCTCGTTATTTACCTGTCGTTGTCTAGCAAACTTAATACTTAAGAATTCATGCCCCGATAGAGACAGAAGTCAGAGAGAATGATTTGCAAAAATTCTCTCTCTCTCTCTCTCTCTCTCTCTCTCTCTCTCTCTCTCTCTCTCTCTCTCTCTCTCTCTCTCTCTCTCTCCAATAGAGACTAAAGTCAGAGAGAAGGGTCTGCAAAAGTTCTCTCTCTCTCTCTCTCTCTCTCTCTCTCTCTTCTCTCTCTCTCTCTCTCTCTCTCTCTCTCTCTCTCTCTCTCTCTTCGTAGAGAAAAGGGAAATTCGATCAAAAACTTCAAGGGAATTTCATCATTAAGAATGTTGACATATCTGAGTGACTTTCCACCCCCCTCCCCCCCCCCTCTCTCTCATGATGAAAGCTTCGTGCATGACCTCCTCTCCGGATTTGTCACATCAGGTGACAAACCTCATGAAATATTCACCATCCTTTGCCAGTCGTGATTCAACAGACTTCGAGGCTAAATTTGGCTATTTTCGAAGTGCGATGTCTGCTTGTATTCTGTCCAGATTTTTCATATTTTCTTCTTCCATAAATACAAAAGGGAAATTACTTAACATCGGTAACGTCCTTGGTTGGTGATTGCTAGACTGGGGTTCGAGTCCCGCTTGAACTCGTTGTTCTTAGTATATTTTATTTTGATTGTTAATTCCTTTCCTTGCAGTTGTTTATTTCCTTGTTTCCTTTACTCACTGGGCTATTTTCTCCTGTTGGAGCCCTTGTGCTTATAGCATTTTGCTTTTCCAACGGGGGTTGTAGCTTATCTTGTAATAATAATAGTAATAATAATAATTCCTTTGGTCGCTGCAACCTCACCATCCTTGTGAGCTTAGGATGACGGGTTTGGGGGAGCATATAGGTCTGCCTGCTGAGTCATCAGCAGCCGTTGCCTGTCCCTCCCTGGTCCTAGCTTGGGTGGAGAGGGAGTTTTGGCGCTGATCATATATATAAATGGTCAGTCTCTCGGGCATAGTCCCGCTTGCAAGGTCAATATCACTTTCCCTTGCCTCTTGCCATTCATGAGCGGCCTTTAAATCCTTAAAGCCATATTTTCATACCATTAATTCCAGTAACTGAAGTCTGGCTAAAACACATTATAAAATTACATTACGGGAAATTTATGTTATATGAACACGGTGGAAATTGATGTTCTTGTTTAAAAAAAAAAAAAAGAAAAAAAAAAAAAAAAAAAAAAAAACTATAATAAACGAAGACACTCCTTAACTTTTAGAGAAATCCATGTACACTATTTCTTGTAAGGCCATATATGATTTGCTGGTTTAAGTACTGAAATGTTTCTTATTTTAATTCGGAATTTTGTATAAAAGTACACTTATTTCAACTTACGAAGTGTAATTCTCTCTCTCTCTCTCTCTCTCTCTCTCTCTCTCTCTCTCTCTCTCTCTCTCTCTCTCTCTCTCTCTCAATTAAATATACGTTGAGTATTGTGTAAAATATATAGCTTACAATACAACAACAACAAGAAATGCAGCCGTTTCTAGACCACTACAGGAATCTCTCTCTCTCTCTCTCTCTCTCTCTCTCTCTCTCTCTCTCTCTCTCTCCTCTCTCTCTCTCTCTCTCTTCTCAATTAAATATACGTTGTGTATTGTGTAATATAAATAGCTTACAATACAACAACAATTGTAGCCATTTCTAGTCCACCATAGGAATATCTCTCTCTCTCTCTCTCTCTCTCTCTCTCTCTCTCTCTCTCTCTCTCTCTCTCTCTCTCTCTCTCTCTCTCACATAAATATACGTTGAGTATTGTGTAAAATAAATAGCTTACAATACAACAACAATTGTAGCCATTTTTAGTCCACCATAGGAATATCTCTTCTCTCTCTCTCTCTCTCTCTCTCTCTCTCTCTCTCTCTCTCTCTCTCTCTCTCTCTCTCTCTCTCTCTCTTTCTCTCTCTCTCTCTCTTCCGACCTAACAGGCAAGACAAATTGGAAGGGAACTAACAACTGCGTCCATTGGACTGTAGAAAGAAAAATGCTTTTTTTATATTCGTAGTTCAATTAATTAGTTTTGCATATTCAGATATCATAAATGGAATTTATTCATTTATGAAAAACGGTCGAATTAAAAAAAAAAATGTATGTAACGAACATAGGCAATTATTTGCACATAATTTCCTGTGTTATATATAAAAGGTTATTTTTTTCAATAGATATATTATAGTTTTTTGGCTGTTTACAAAGCAGAGACTGAAGCTTACAAAGGCAACTAAATTTGAACGTATTGAAAACGTCCCCTTGACTGGCGATCGTCGAACTGGGGTTCGAGTCTTGCTCAAGATGGATAGTTTTTTGTAGTGTCTTCATCCTCACCATCCGTGTGAGCTATTATTATTATCACTTGCTAAGCTACAACCCTAATAGGAAAAGCGGGATGCTATAAGCACAAGAAATCCAACAGGGAAAATAGCTCAGTGAGGAAAGGAAATAAGGAAATAAACTACAAGAGAAGTAATTAACAATAAAATTAAATATTTTAAGAACAGTTGTTACATGAAAATAAATATTTCATATATAAACTATAAAAACTTGAACAAAAACAAGAGGAAGAGAAATAAGATATAATAGTGTACCCTCAAGCAAGAGAACTCTAACCCAAGACAGTGGAAGACCATGGTACAGAGGCTATAGCACTACCCAAGACTAGAGAACAATGGTTTGATTTTGGAGTGTCCTTCTCCTAGAAGAGCTGCTTACCATAGCTAAAGAGTCTCTTTTTCCTTTACCAATAGGAAAGTAGCCAATGAACAATTATAACGCAGTAGTTAACCCCTTAAGTAGAAAAGAATTGGATGGGGTGGTTTGGGGAGGTTGCATGTCTACCTGATGAGTTATCAGCAGCCATTGCCCGGTCCTCCTTGGTCCTAGCTTGAGTGGAGAGGGCCGCTAATCATATAGATATTAGGTCAGTCTATAGGGCATTATCCTTCTAGCTAAGGCATTGTCACTGACTCTTTCCTCTGTCATTCATGAGTGATATTTGAATAATTCCCAATAGATATATGCTGATAAATATATAAATGTGTTTTTGATTTTAATAGATATCAATGATGTTTATCTTGCTTAGGTTCCCAGACCATTGAAAATTTATTGTAGACTGGCAAAGGTAGAAGCTATCTAGGGGCTAAAGATAGAAGCTATCTAGGGGCTAAAGGTAGAAGCTATCCAGGGGCTAAAGGTAGAAGCTATCTAGGGGCTAAAGGTAGAAACTATCTAGGGGCTAAAGGTAGAAGCTATCTAGGGGCTAAAGGTAGAAGCTATCTAGGGGCTAAAGGTAGAAGCTATCTAGAGGCTAAAGGTAGTAGCTATCTAGGGGCTAAAGGTAGAAGCTATCTAGGGTCTAAAGGTAGAAGCTTTTTAGGGGCTGAAGGTAGAAGCTATCTAGGGGCTAAAGGTAGAAGCTATCTAGGGTCTAAAGGTAGAGGCTCTCTAGGGTCTAAAGGTAGAAGCTATCTAGGGGCTAAAGGTAGAAGCTATCTAGGGTCTAAAGGTAGAGGCTCTCTAGGGTCTAAAGGTAGAAGCTATCTAGGGGCTAAAGGTAGAAGCTATCTAAGGGCTAAAGGTAGAAGCTATCTAGGGGCTAAAGGTAGAAGCTATCTAGGGTCTTAAGGTAGAAGCTATCTAGGGGCTGAAGGTAGAAGCTATCTAGGGGCTAAAGGTAGAAGCTATCTAGGGTCTAAAGGTAGAAGCTTTTTAGGGGCTGAAGGTAGAAGCTATCTAGGGGCTAAAAGTAGAAGCTATCTAGGGTCTAAAGGTAGAAGCTTTCTAGGGGCTAAAGGTAGAAGCTATCTAGGGGCTAAAGGTAGAAGCTATCTAGGGGCTAAAGGTAGAAGCCATCTAGGGGCTAAAGGTAGAAGCTATCTAGGAGCTAAAGGTAGAAGCTATCTAGGAGCTAAAGGTAGAAGCTATCTAGGGGCTAAAGGTAGAAGCTATATAGGAGCTAAAGGTAGAAGCTATTAGGAGCTAAAGGTAGAAGCTATCTAGGAGCTAAAGGTAGAAGCTATCTAGGAGCTAAAGGTAGAAGCTATTAGGAGCTAAAGGTAGAAGCCATCTAGGGGCTAAAGGTAGAAGCTATCTAGGAGCTAAAGGTAGAAGCTATCTAGGGGCTAAAGGTAGAAGCTATCTAGGAGCTAAAGGTAGAAGCTATCTAGGGGCTAAAGGTAGAAGCCATCTAGGAGCTAAAGGTAGAAGCTATCTAGGGGCTAAAGGTAGAAGCCATCTAGGGGCTAAAGGTAGAAGCCATCTAGGAGCTAAAGGTAGAAGCTATCTAGGGGCTAAAGGTAGAAGCCATCTAGGGGCTAAAGGTAGAAGCCATCTAGGAGCTAAAGGTAGAAGCCATCTAGGAGCTAAAGGTAGAAGCCATCTAGGGGCTAAAGGTAGAAGCCATCTAGGAGCTAAAGGTAGAAGCCATCTAGGAGCTAAAGGTAGAGCTATCTAGGGGCTAAAGGTAGAAGCCATCTAGGGGCTAAAGGTAGAAGCCATCTAGGAGCTAAAGGTAGAAGCCATCCAGGGGCTAAAGGTAGAAGCCATCCAGGGGCTAAAGGTAGAAGCCATCCAGGAGCTAAAGGTAAAAGCTATCTAGGAGCTAAAGGTAGAAGCTATCTAGGAGCTAAAGGTAGAAGCTATCTAGGAGCTAAAGGTAGAAGCTATCTAGGAGCTAAAGGTAGAAGCCATCTAGGGGCTAAAGGTAGAAGCCATCTAGGGGCTAAAGGTAGAAGCCATCTAGGGGCTAAAGGTAGAAGCTATCTAGGGGCTAAAGGTAGAAGCCATCTAGGGGCTAAAGGTAGAAGCTATCTAGGAGCTAAAGGTAGAAGCTATCTAGGGGCTAAAGATAGAAGCTATCTAGGGGCTATAATGATTTTCACTGCAACTAGAATTACGTAATAACTTTGATGTTACGAAATTTTTGAGTGAAAAGAAGAATGAAGTTGACTTTTTACTCATTCAATCCAGTAATAACATACACCAAGTTGATATACCTTACAGCAAGGTGTCAAAGGTGACACCAACAATAAACTCCAAGACAACTGTAATGAACTATAGAACTCTCAATATCAAATCGCTCTGCAATCACTCACATTTAAGTTCTATTCTTTTATTCTACGGCAGTTTACCTTGAAATTAATAACCTAAAGAATCATTTTGCATATACTATGTTAGCAGTATTTTTAGATTTATTTCAGGAGCAGGTCTCCCCTATGTTAGCAGTATTTTTAGATTTATTTCAGGAGCAGGTCTCCTAGCAGTATTTTTAGATTTATTTCAGGAGCAGGTCTCCCTATGTATGTTAGCAGTATTTTAAGATTTATTTCAGGAGCAGGTCTCCCTATGTTAGCAGTATTTTTAGATTTATTTCAGGAGCAGGTCTCCCTATGTTAGCAGTATTTTTAGATTTATTTCAGGAGCAGGTCTCCCTATGTTAGCAGTATTTTTAGATTTATTTCAGGAGCAGGTCTCCTAGCAGTATTTTTAGATTTATTTCAGGAGCAGGTCTCCCTATGTTAGCAGTATTTTAAGATTTATTTCAGGAGCAGGTTTCCCTATGTTAACAGTATTTTAAGATTTATTTCAGGAGCAGGTCTCCCTATGTTAGCAGTATTTTTAGATTTATTTCAGGAGCAGGTCTCCCCTAGGTTAGCAGTATTTTAAGATTTATTTCAGGAGCAGGTCTCCCCTAGGTTAGCAGTATTTTTAGATTTATTTTAGGAGCAGGTCTCCCTATGTTAGCAGTATTTTTAGATTTATTTTAGGAGCAGGTCTCCCTATGTTAGCAGTATTTTTAGATTTATTTCAGGAACAGGTCTCTCTATGTTAGCAGTATTTTTAGATTTATTTCAGGAGCAGGTCTCTCTATGTTAGCAGTATTTTTAGATTTATTTTAGGAGCAGGTCTCCCTATGTTAGCAGTATTTTTAAAATCATTTCAGGAGCAGGTCTCCCTATGTTAGCAGTATTTTAAGATTTATTTCAGGAGCAGGGTCTCCCTATGTTAGCAGTATTTTAAGATTTATTTCAGGAGCAGGTCTCCCTATGTTAGCAATATTTTTTGAATTATTTCAGGAGCAGGTCTCCTGAAATCTATTTAAATTTCATAAGCATATCTTCCCTTTTATGGTTTTGAATTTAATTTCCTCTATTCTTTAGTTATAACAAGTGATATCGGCTTCAATGACCTTCGATGTCTGGATGCCAGAAAACTCCAAATCAATCAATCACACTGATAAACATTTATTGTTTTCTAAGGGTGCCACGTTAACGTGAGATAAAAGTTCTTT
>NC_090755.1:81317549-81327549 GCF_036898095.1 Palaemon carinicauda
GCGTTTTAAAAAAATCCACATTGATTAGATTTTCTCCAGTGAAGAAATTGAAAGAGAGAGAGAGAGAGAGAGAGAGAGAGAGAGAGAGAGAGAGAGAGAGAGAGGCTATATCTATTGAAAGTCTGTTCCATGTTCAGTATTTTCTATTTTGTATGTAAAGAAATTGCCACATTGAGTGATGTTTGTATCTTTTCAATTCCAGTTTGTATCCGTTACCTCTGGACTGATTTGTGCTAAGCGTGAATAGACTATTGTAATCTACATTTTTTATTCCTTTCAAGAATTTTGAATACCACTATTAACTGTCCTCTTAGTCGTCGAGTTTGTAGATCAAATAAGTTCAAACGTTCCATCCTGCGTCTATATCCAAATTGCCTTAGTTTTGGAACTAGTTTTGTGGCCCTAAATTGTACTACTTCCAGTCTATCTATATCTTTCTGAATACTTGGAGCCCAGAATTGGACTCCGTGTTCTAGATGTGGTCTTAGTAGTGATGTGTACAGCTGAAGTACAGTGTCTTTGTTTCTGTATTTGAATGATCTCTTTAGTAACCTATTACAGAGAGAGAGAGAGAGAGAGAGAGAGAGAGAGAGAGGTTCTTAAAAAGTGATAGAGAGAGAGAGAGAGAGAGAGAGAGAGAGAGAGAGAGAGAGAGAGAGAGAGGGTTCTCAGAAAGTGATAGAGAGAAGGAGAGACTCGTGGAGAGAGAGAGAAAGAGAGAGAGAGAGAGAGAGAGAGAGAGAGAAGGAGAGAGAGAGAGAGAGAGGGGGGGGGGGGGCTTCCATAGAAAGTGATAGAGAGAAAGAGAGACACTCATAGAGAGAGAGAGAGAGAGAGAGAGAGAGAGAGAAGATGGGAGAACACTCATGGAAATTGATGGAAAGACCCCGACATTTATGCCCCATTACCATGCATTGCGTTTCGTTCTCCAGATGATTGCATCGTCTGGTTCGTTCTTTTTCTAAATTGTGTCCGGAGATGCAGACATTCCAATAGAAGCTGTTAATGAGCCTCCATTAGTGAAGCGACTAAAGACACGAATTACCGAAAATACATTTCGAGCAGAGAAAATAAGCAAGGAAGAAAATATAGTTATGGTGTTTTTATGGCATTACCTGTTATTATTATTAAATGCTAAGCTACAACCCTAGTTGGAAAAGCAGGATCCTATAAGCCCATGGGCTCCAACGGGAAAATAGCCCAGTGAAGAATGGAAACAAGGAAAAATAAAATATTTCAGAAATAGTAACAACTTTAAGATAGATATTTCCTATATAAACTATAAAAGCGTTAACAAAACAAGATGAAGAGAAATAAGGTAGAATAGTATGCCCGAGTTTACCCTCAAGCAAGAGAACTCTAACCCAAGACAGTGGAAGACCATGGTACTGAGGATATGGCACTATCCAAGACTAAAGAACAGTGGTTTGATTTTGGAGTGTTCTTCTCTTAGAAGAGCTGCTTACCATAGCTATAAAGTCTCCTCTACCTTTACCGATAGGAAAGTAGCCACTGAACAATTACAGTGCAGTAGTTAATCTCTTGGGTGAAGATGAATTGTTTTGGTGATCTCAGTGTTGTCAGGTGTATGAGGACAAGGAGAATATGTAAAGAATACGCCAGATTATTCGGTGTATGTGAAGGCAACGGGAAAGTTACCCGTAACCAGAGAGTAGGATCCAATGTAGAACTGTCTGGCAGTCAAAAGACCCCATAACACTCTAGCGGTAGTATCTCAGCGGGTGCCGGGTGCCCTGACCAACCTACTACCTACCTATGCAATAGTTTGTGATACCGTTTGTGTTTTACTTTGTTAACATCCATACATTGTGTGTTTAATTGTAAGTGATAGCCTATTAAAAACGTCCCTGCCTGGTTTTCACCCAGTACTGTTCAGGTTCGATAGTTTCGTGTAGTGTCTTCAACCTCACCATCCCTTTGAGCTCAGGTGAGCATATAGGTCTACATACAGAGTTATCAGCAGCCATTGCTTGGTCTTCCCTGAAGAGGGGTCTTGGGTGCTTATCATATGTGCAATGTATGTGGTCGGTCTCTATGGTATTTTCCTGCTAACTAGAGTATTACCACTGTTTTTTGCCACTGCCAATTATGAGCGGTCTTTAAACCTTAGGCCGGGAGCACAGTAGCGACTCTGTGGCGCCACAAAGCCACAGCATCGCGTAGCGGGGATATGGTCTCCCATAGGTTTCCATTATTTTCAAGTTTGCCGCGCAAACTAGCGACTGTGGCTCTCTTTCGCTCATCCCCGCCACAGATGTGCGTGGCTTTGTGGCGCCACAGAGTCGCTAGTGTGCTCCCGGCCTTATTCTCCTGCTAGCTAGAGCATTGTAACTGTCCCTTGCCCCTGCCATTCATAAGCTACATTTAAACCTTTAAAGCCATATTGTGACCATTCTTTTTTTTCAGAAATGATCGTAAAAAATGTTTCAATCGTTCTCTGTAAAAGGATTGCTTCAGAGGCCTGATAATATGAATAACAGTTCGTTCGTGACAATAAATCGTAACTATTCATAAGTAAAAACATTGTAGGCTTGGAAAATTTCAAGGCCTAACTTGATCAATATTGGAATGAGACTGTTAAAAGCAAAGAATTATTATCGTTGGTATGTTTTAGTAAATTCTTTACGTAGGGCTACAAGTATTACGTGATAGTTATTGTGTACAAATTGTAATTGGTCACGTAAATATTTTGGCCCACAGTGCCATCTAGCGGGTTAGTTCTACTGGTTCTTCATTACTCAGGGCACGGATTATAGCACTCCTCAGAGGTTTCAGAATCCTGCCATTACACTTGCTAAAGATTTAAACGGTTTCCATCCACTTCACGCTTTCGGCCCAAATAACAAACACGATTAATGACCCGCTATGGAGTTCCTAGGGCTGAAAGAATTGCAGTTACCTGTTTAACGAGTCATTAGTTTCCTAACTATTTGCCCGTTTCGCTGGCTTAATCTGTTATTTCAAGCGCAGTATGGTCAGTTCTTCCTTGGTAGAATGATTAGCGAATTCTCGTAGTTATTTCGTATGTTTGTTCCTTATCATTAAACTCTGTAGCTACTGACAGCTCTGCATGTATGCCATGCACTATTTCCAAGCTTTTTATGGAAGGATAAGGTACAGTTTAAAGGTTTAATGGCCACTTATGAAGGGCAAAGGCAAGGGACAGTGACATTGCCCTATCAAGCAGGACAATGCCCTAGACTCTGACCAAATATCATATTATTATTATTATTATTATTATTATTATTAATTGCTAAGCAACAACCCTAGTTGGAAAAGCAGACTGCTATAAGCCCAGGGTCTCCAACAGGGAAAATAGCCCAGTGAGGAAAGGAAACAAGGAAAAATGAAACACTTTAAGAAGAGTAACAACATTAAAATAAATATCTATATACACTATATAAACTTTAACAAAACAAGAGGAAGAGAAATTAGAAAGAATAGTGTGCCCGAGTGTACCCTCAAGCAAGAGAACTCTAACCCAAGACAGTGGAAGACCATGGTACAGCATCCAAGCCCCCTCTCCACCCAAGCTATGACCAAGGAGGGCCAGGCAATGGCTGCTGATAACTCAGCAGAGAGACCTATAGGCTCCCCCAAACCCCCCCCCCCCCATCCTTAGGTCACAAGGATAGTGAGGCTGCAGCGACCAAAGGAACTAACGGGTTTGAGCGAGACTCGAACCCCTGGCTGGCGTTCACTAGTAAGGGACGTTACCACATCGATTACCACAATTTCTGATACACCTCGATCTGAGGAATGCAGCCTGTCCCCCTTTCTGCGCTGCGAGTTCCTGTGTACAGTCCAGCCCACTATCTCTGATCATGCTTTTGTGTCATTCATCATTTTGCTTTCATTACATCCAGATTTGAGCAATACAGTAACCCTGATCATGTGATTGTTGCTAGCAGTTTTACAGTCATGAAATTAGAGACTTAGTCTAATCGATTATAAAGGCTGGTAAAAATTATGGAAAAAATTTGCTGTATTAACCTTTTTATTGGATTGTAGTTTCAATGCCAAATTACCATAGCCCTGAGGAAGGCTGTGAGTGAATGGCTGAAACAGCTATCGATATAGAACATTGTGATAGTTTTTATCTTTTTCCATGAGAATTTATGCTTTGAAAATAGGAAAATAAGGGAAATTGGAAATGTTATTTTTAGAATAATATACTCCAAATAAGCGTTCCTATTCAACAACTAATGCCTACTAGAGACGCTCCCAAAATATCCCATGTCTAATTTTTGTACTAATTATTTTACCCTAGCTAATTAAATTGTAACTATGCAAGAATAATTAAAGTGAGTGAGAGTGTATGTATATATGAACACAGGAATTAATGGCACACCTCGTTTTGAAGAAATACACCGTATCACACCCTTACTGGGTGGTGAGTAGCCAAACAGATGATGTATGGAGAGATGAGAGAGGTTAAACCCAGGACCTCGCCGCGTAGCAAGGCTGTGGATTCTCGTCTTTCACTATGTATGACCGTTTTTAAAACGATACGTTTGACGTCGTATACCCATTTCTTAACGTTTTGAACGTTTGACATCACATATCCATTTCTTTTGAAATGTTTCAAACGTTTGACGTCTCATACCCATTTCTTTTGAAATGTTTCAAACGTTTGATGTCGCGTACCCATTTTCTTTTGAAATGTTTCAAACATTTGACATCGCATACCCATTTCTTTTGAAACGTTTCAAACGTTTGACATCGCATATCCATTTCTTTTGAAACGCTTGACGTCGCGTACCCATTTCTTTTGAAATGTTTCAAACGTTTGACGTCACGTACCCATATCTTTTGAAACATTTAAAACATTTGACGTTGTATACCAATTTCTTAATGTTTCAGCGTTTGACGTTGCATACCCATTTCTATTGAAACATTTAAAACATTTGATATTGTATATCCATCTCTTAACATTTCAAACGTTTGATGTCACATGCCCATTTTTTAGAAACATTTGAAACGTTTGACGTCGTATACCCATTTCTTAACATTTCAAACATTTGACGTCCCATACCCATTTCTTTTGAAACATTTATAACGTTTGACGTCGTATACCCATTTCTTTAGACACGTTCAAGAAGTTTGATGCCGTATACCCATTTTTTATTAGAAACGTTCAAGACGTTTGATGCCATTTCTTAACGTTTCAAACGTATAACGTCGCATAGCCATTTCTTTAGAAACGTGTAAGACATTTGACATCGCATATGCATTTCTTTTGAAACGTTTAAAACGTTTGAAATCGCATATGCATTTCTATTGAAACATTTAAAACGTGTTATGTTGTACTGTATACCCATTTCATAAGAAACGTGTAAAACGTTCAATGTCGCATACCCATTTCTTTAGAAACGTTTACGTTTTACGTCGTATACCCATTTCTTTTGAAATGTTTCAAACGTTTGACATGCTATACCCATTTCTTTTTAAATGTTTGAAATAATTGACGCATACCAATTTCTTTTGAAAGGTTTCAAACGTTCGACGTGTTATACCCATTTCTTTTGAAATGTTTGAAATAATTGACGTGTACCCATTTCTTTTGAATGTTTCGAAAGATTTTGACGTGTTATACCCATTTCTTTTGAAACGTTTAAAACGTGTGGTGTCATATACCCCACTTCCTTAGCACATAAACCCCAAACGTAGACTCCATTAGTCGTACATTGTCAAACCAAGGATTTTTTTCTCCCCGAAGAAGCCGGAGGATCCCCATAATGATGATCTAACATCATTATTTTCACGCAAGGAAGACACTCCTCCGAGTTACTCTTTTGTTATCAAGTTTTGCTGATTAGCATTATCACTGCCTGGTTTGGGTCACCCGGTCCGGTGCTCTCGAGCAGGACTGAATTTGAGAATCTTTAATGAGCAACGTTTGTTTCAAGTTTCATGTAGCCAAGGATATGTTCTGGGGGGGATTAAAGTTTAAAGTTTCATTTCCGTATTGTATAGACTTGTGTACGTGATCCATGGCTAAATGTTTAAATAGATATACACACACAAACACTCCCCTCTCAATAGGAGGGTATGATTATTCCCTCTCCCTCCTACCCGAAGGATGGGGAGAGTTGAGCGTGACTGGGTATATATATATATATATATATATATTTATATATATATATATATATATATATATACATATATATATGCATATATATATATATATATATATATATATATATTTATATATATGTACAGTATATGTATATAAATATATATTATATATATATATATATATATATATATATATTTATTTATATACATTATTATTATTATTAGATAACCTACAACCCTATTTGGAAAATTTATTATCATCATCATCATCATCATCCTCATTATTAAAGCTACAACCCTAGTTGAAAAAGATTATTATTATCATTATCATTATTTTTTATATTATTTTTAGGTAAGCTACAACCCTAGTTAAAAAAGTTGTTATTATTATTATTATTATTATTATTATTATTAGATAAGCTACAACCCTAGCTGGAAAATCAGGATGCTATAAGCCCAAGGACTCCAACAGGGGAAAATACCCCAGTGAGGAAAGGAAATAGGGAAACATAATCCCCACTCACTTCATCTTCATATCCTTCTACTGACGAAAGATTACCCGATGACGTAAAAGCGCAAATAAAACAATTGCAAGTTCTTACCATCATAGTATTCCACATTTACGTAATTGAATCCAGAGAGCCTTTGACAGAGCTTTAGGTAATATCTCCTCTTTGCTGATATTCCATTTCCTTTTTTGAGATCAAAATCATTTGAGATAATTGTTCTCTGATCTTTTATGCGACTTACCCTTTGTTTAAACTGCTGGAGTATCTGTTATCTGAGTCTTACGAGATTTCCTTTTACGCATCAAAGGATGTCTGGGAGGGTTTTAAACGTTTGCTGAATACTGCGCATTATTATTATTATTGTTGTTATTATTATTATTGTTATTATTAGTATTATCATTAGTAGTAGTAGTAGTAGTAGTATTACTTACTAAGCTACAACCCTAGTTGTAAAAGCAGGATTATTATTATTATTATTATTATTATTATTATTATTAGCCTAGCTACAACCCTAGTTGGAAAAGCAGGATTATTATTATTATTAGTAGTAGTAGTAGTAGTAGTAGTAGTAGTAGTAGTAGTAGTAGTAGTACTTGCTAAGCTACAACCCTAGTTGGAAAAGCAGGATTATTATTATTATTATTATTATTATTATTATTAGCCAAGCTACAACCCTAGTTTGAAAAGCAGGATTATTATTATTATTATTATTATTATTATTATTATTATTATTATTAGACAAGCTACAACCCTATTTGGAAAAGCAAGATGCTATAAGCCCAAGGGCTCCAATAGGGAAAAATAGCCCAGTGAGGAAAGGAAATACGCTATAAGTTATTATTATTGTTATTATTACTTGCTAGGCTACAACCCTAGTTGGAAAAGCTGGATGCTATAAGCCCAAGGGCCCCAACATGGAAAAATAGCCCAGTGAGGAAAGGAAATAAATAAACAAGTGAACAATATAAAATATTTTAAGAAAAAGTAGCAACATTAGAATAGATCTTTCATCTATAAAACTGTAAGAACTTCAAGAAACAAGAGGAAGAGAAATAAGATTGAAAAGTGTGCCCGAGTGTGCCCTCAAGCATGCGTTTTCCAGAAGCGTTGATCTCCGGAAAATGAGATTAAAATTGTGAGATATAGCATAAAGTGGTTAAGATGAGGAAATTGACAAATGAGGGCAAGGAATCACCAGTATCAACTCTTATCCCGCTATTTATCTTGGTTTTCTAGAGAATATCTCGCCTTAGCTTATGAAACAAAACATAGCCAAGTGGCCAAAAAGGAACTGGAACTTGATGCGTTTGAACAATTCTATCCTGTTCTTAATACTAGGCAGGCAGTTAATTCTAATAGCCAGGCCTTCTCCATCATGAGGCTCAATACTATGCAGTACTCTAGAAGTTTTATTCCAGCTGTGACCAAGTTGTGGAATGATCTTCCTAATCGGGTGGTTGAATCAGTAGAACTTCAAAAGTTCAAAGTTGGAGCAAATGCTTTTTTGTTGACCAGGCGGACACAAGTCTTTTTATAGTTTATTTATGACATATTTGTTTTTGACTTTGTAAATAGTTTATATATGACATGTCTGTTTTGACGTTGTTACTTTTTCTAGAATGATTTATTGTTAATTTGTTCTCTTCATTTATTTATTTCCTTATTTCCTTTCCTCACTGGGCTATTTTTCCCTGTTGGAGCCCCTGGGCTTATAGCATCTTGCTTTTCCAACTAGGGTTGTAGCTTGGATAGTAATAATAATAATGATAATAATAATAATTTCTTGCGAGTTCCAGATCAGGTTGGGTCTAGTTTCAACTTCATTCGAGGTTAACTTTGGTTTAGTTACATCTTCTAGGTTAGCTTTGATTTATTTACATCTTTCAAACTAGCGTTTATCTAGCTACATCTTCCAGGCTAGATTTAATGTATTTTCATTATTTAGACTTGCTGAGATCTAGGCACATCGTCTAGATTAGGGTTCGTCTAGGTACATCACGCAGAGAAGCTTCTAGATGTAGTTACATCTTCTAGGCTAGCTTTGATTTATTTATATCTTTCAAACTAGCGTTTATCTAGCTACATCTTCCAGGCTAGATTTAATGTATTTTTATTATTTAGGCTTGCTGAGATCTAGGCACATCTTCTAGATTAGGGCTCGTCTAGGTACATCAGGCAGAGAAGCTTCTAGATGTACTTGCAGAGTAGCTTTGAGCTAGGTACATTTTCAAAACAAGCTTTTTTCAAGGTACATCTTTCAAACTAGTTTTGATTTAGGCACATCTTCCTCATTAGGTTTGGTCTTGGTACATCAAGTAGAATAGCTTCTAGATGTACTTGCAGAGAAGCTTTCAGCTGGGTACATCTTCCAGACAAGCTTTTATTAAGGCGCCTTTTCCAGATTAGTTTTGATCTAGGTACATCTTCAGGCAAGATTTGATCTAGGTATATCTTCCAGGCTAGCTTTCATCTAGGTACAACATCCAGGCAAGATTTGATCTGGGTACATCTTCCAGATAAGCTTTGATCTGGGTACATCTTCCAGGCAAGCTTTCATCTAGGTACATCTTCCAGGCTAGCTTTCATCTTGGTACATCCTCCAGGCTAGCTTTCATCTAGGTACATCTTCCAGGCAAGATTTGATCTGGGTACATCTTCCAGACAAGCTTTGATCTGGGTACATCTTCCAGACAAGCTTTGATCTGGGTACATCTTCCAAACTAGCTTTGATCTGGGTATATCTTCCAGACTAACTATGATCTAGGTACATCTTCCAGACAAGCTTTGATCTGGGTACATCTTCCAGACTAGCTATGAACTAGGTACATCTTCCAGACTAACTATGATCTAGGTACATCCAGACAAGCTTTGAGCAAATTACATCTTCCAGACTAGCTATGATCTTTTTTTCTAATATACCTTTTTGAATCAAGACTCCGAAGCGTATTCTATATTCTCCAGCCAAGAATCATCATATATATAATACTTGGAAGTATTTGGAAAAATAGTGGTGAAGTTGAAGAACGTTTCCTTAGGTTTTTCATAAATTCATATTTTTCTGCCGTGTAATCTTTCCGCCGGAAGCTTGAATCGGTAGCAGCCGCAATAGATTGGGTTTTTGAATCACGATTTTACGTTTGACTTTTACTTCTGCCAACGAAGTTGGGAGGAGGCTATGTTTTCGTTTCTGTTTGTTTGTTTGTGAACAACTTCCTGGCCACAATTTTACTCATACAGTAGTGAAACTTTCAGGGATTAATTATTATATTGAGACGTGGAAGTGGTTCAATTTTGAAAGTCCTAGGTCAAGGGTCAAGGGCAAGGTCGAGCAAAATGTTGACCGAATCTACCCTAACCCCAAGTTCAAACATGGTTGTCACAAAGACTTCAAA
>NC_090755.1:81330049-81340049 GCF_036898095.1 Palaemon carinicauda
CTGCATTTATAATCTGTACTGTATATATATATATATATATACATGTACACATACTGCATTTATATTATGTACTGTATATATATATATATATATATATGTATATATATATATATTTATATACTGTGTATATATATGTATATACATATGTATATGTATATACATATATATATGTATATATATATATATATATATATACTGTGTATATATACGTATATGCATATATATATGTATATATATATATATATATATGTGTGTGTGTGTACTTAATGCATATGGTTTTAAACTATATCATATAAATATATATACATATATATATATGTATATATATATATATATATATATGTATGTATGTATATATATACACACACATACAAACCCACCTCACAAAACTACCCTCTGCATATTGTGATTGCATGCGCAAGAATACCCACAGGAAGCAATCAAGATCTAATAAGATTTCCATCCCAACCTGTTATTCTCCCTTTGCATGTGATTGTTTGTGCCAGGAGGAGCCAGTTCATTTGCGTGGGAGGGGCTGTATTGATACGTGTGTGTGTGTGTTTGTGCGTGTGTGTTTGCACATGCATTGGTGCAAGCAGGAGCTTTTGCGTTCGTGCGTTCTCTTGTGTTTGCAAGTGTGTACTTTGCATGATCATACACCATGTTACATCAGTGTATGATACACCCTATCTTCATGTACACTGAACATGTGTAATCCATGGTAACTACCTGTACACCGGACATGCATGAATTATGATACACCCCCCTTGTACACTCCCCATGATAGACCCATCTGTGATACACCCCGTCTCCTTGTATACTGGACATGCATAAACATTGACAGACCCATCTTTGATACACACCTCATGATACCCATCCCCCTTTGTACACACCCGGTTGTACACACCCCATGATACATCCTCCATTTTACATACCCCATGATACATCCCCCATTGTACACATCCTATAATACATCCCCCATTGTACACACGCTATAATACACCCCCATTTTACACCCCCCATGATACATCCCCCATTGTACACACCCCATGATACACCCCCCATTTTACACATCTTATGATACATCCCCCATTGTACACACGCTATGATACACCCGTCATTGTACACACCCCATGATACATCACCCATTGTACACGTGCTATGATACACCCCTCATTGTACACACCCCATGATACACCCCCCTTGTACACACCCTATGATACACCCCCATTGTACACACCTTATGATACAACCCCCATTGTACGTACCCCATGATACACCCCCATTGCACACACCCCCCTTGTACACACCCCATGATACACCCCCATTTTACACTCCCTCCCCATTGTACACATCCCATGATACACCCCCCTTGTACACACCCCATGGTACACCCCAGTTGTACATACCCCATTGTACACACCCCATGATACACTCCAGTTGTTCATACCCCATTGTACACGCCCATTGCACACACCCCATGATACACTCCAGTTGTTCATACCCCATTGTACACTCCCATTGCACACACCCCATGATACACTCCAGTTGTTCATAACCCCATGATACACCCATCTATTACACACCCCATGATTCACCCATCTATGATACACCCCCTTTGTACACACCTCATAATACATCTCAATTTTACACACCCCGTGATACACCCCCTTTGTACAAATACGATCCCATCTATTAACTCGAAAGCGATAAAAAGCAGCAAAAAAACAGCAGCCAACGCAGACATCGACAATATCCAGCGGACGGTGTTACTGCTCTTGCTCCTGCTGCTGCTGCTGCTGCTGCTGTTTACGGTGGGTGTGTGGGTGGGCGTGTGTGTCTGGGGGGAGGAAAAAAAAAAGAGAAAAGAGGGTGGGCACGCCCACATCTGCTCCCCTTTTCCCAGGCCGAGAGCGGCAGACCTGCGTACCTCAGTCACGCCCCAACTCACGTCAACCACTCCCCGGGTATACTCGCACACGACACGGACCCCTACCTGCTCTTGGATTCACTCTCCCTCCGAACACCGTCGCGTCCTCCTCTTTGCCTTCGCCTCCTCCTCCGGGACTCGAAGCTCACGACTAAGAAGAAGAAGTAGTAGGGGTAGCAGGTGGTCGTCGTCAGTTTGCTCTTGAAGAAGAAGATAACGTCTTGGATAGAGGGGGGCTTTTTAAACTAAGACATTTAAATGTAAGTATATAAAATTTAACCTTTTTTTTCTATTTTAATGTTTATTTATGTGTTTACTCTTTTATCAGTGTGTAAATATTGTCTTGGACAGAGGGGGGCTTTTTAAACTAAGACATTTAAATGTAAGTATATATAATTTACTCTTTTTTTATATTTCATTACTCGGTTATTTCTATTTTAATGTTTATTTATGTGTTTACTCTTTTATCAGAGTGTAAATAGTCGGTAGAGAAGTAAAGAAATAAGGAGAATTAAAGAAAGTTGTGGGAAACTTAGTTTATAATAACATTTTACGTCTAATTTCATTTTACCAATTTGTTAAAGTTTTCCTCTTACCAAAGTTAAACTTTAAACAAAAAAAAAAATACATTTGAATACATATGTAAGCATATTAATAAACCAATCCACATAATTGTTTATCATCATTTTAAATCTCAATTAATATAAAATGGTTAGCAGTGCAAATTTAAATTATTCAAATTACAATAAGAAAAAGGGTGTTTAACGCAATTTTTTTTTCATTTCATTCATTATTCACTTTGGCAATGTCTTGACTCTCGCCACTTAGATTCCCGCATTTTTCACTTTCAGTTATATTTGGGTTTATTCATTTTTTATTCATAATTCTTTTTTACGGATATCAGTTTTTCTCTTTCTCTTTCTGCATATATGTGTACAATTGTTTATATGTATACACTATATATATATGTATATATATATATATATATATATAAATATGTATGTGTATATATATATATATATATATATAGATATATATATATGCGCGTGTGTTATATATATATATATATATATAAATGCAACGCCACTCTCTTTATATATATATATATATATATATTTATATATATATATATATATATATGTGTGTGTGTGTGTGTGTGTGTATGTATACACACGTTTTTTCATCGTATATATTGAACTATCCACAAATGTCTCTCTCATATATATATATATATATATACGGTGAGTATATCTACGAATGTTAGGCGTCAATGACCTTAGACGTCAGGATGCCAGATAACTCCTAATCAATAAATCAATCAATTAACGAAGGTTATAGTTTACCTATATTTATTCTCGCGTACATGCGTATTTAGCATCTCGTAAATCTAGGTTAGTCTTCGTTCAATTTAGGGCTCTGTGTTTGAACTGTGAACTCAGCTACGTCGTTGCTGTTTTACATTATTAGATTAATTATTTTTTTCATATAAAAATATTTATATTGTTTTTAAGAGATGTGTTAATCTTTTATTAATCACGTGAGGCATAATGTAAGAGAGAGAGAGAGAGAGAGAGAGAGAGAGAGAGAGAGAGAGAGATTGATATACTTTTTGCTTAAGAATGCAAAACCTTTATGCTGAGACGTAGTTATGAGAGAGAGAGAGAGAGAGAGAGAGAGAGAGAGATACCCTTTGCAATTTGAATGCAAAACCTTCATGCTGAGACGTAGTTATGAGAGAGAGAGAGAGAGAGAGAGAGAGAGACAGAGAGACAGAGAGAGAGAGAGAGAGAGAGAGATGGATATACTCTGCTTAAAAATGCAAATCCATTAATCTGAAACGTACGTAGTTATGAGAGAGAGAGAGAGAGAGAGAGAGAGAGAGAGAGAGAGATACCCTTTGCAATTAGAATCCAAAACCTTTATGCTGAGACGTAGTTATGAGAGAGAGAGAGAGAGAGAGAGAGAGAGAGAGAGAGAGAGGTATATATACTCTTCTACTGAGAATGCAAAACCTTTATATTGAGACGTAATTAGAATAGAGACAGGTAAAAAAAAAATCCAAGAATAAATGCAAGAGTTTTATGCTATTTTTAGCATACTGCGAGAGAAAGGAGGATTAAAAAGGGGAGAATTTCAAGAATGAAAAGGGAGAGAAAGAATAGATAAGAATAGAAGGGGAATAGCTGCATTATAAGATTAAAAATAGACCACACATGGTTTAATTAGAGGGGTGAAGAAAGGCATTATTATCAGGGATTGTGGTGGCCTATGTAATAACCTCCTTGACTGCTGATCGCCAGACTGGGGTTCGAGTTCCGCTCAAACTCGTTAGTTTCTTTGGTCGCTGCAACTTCACCATCCTTGTTAGCTAAGGATGGGGGTTTGGGGGAGCCTATAGGTCTATCTGCTGAGTCCTCAGCAGCCATTGCCTGGGCCTCCTTGGTCCTAGCTTGGGTGGAGAGGGGCTTAGGTGCTGATCATATGTAATATGGTCAGCCTCTAGGGCATTGTCCTGCTCGATAGGGCATTGTCACTTTTCCTTGTTTCCGTCATTCGTGAGCAGTCTTTTAAATCGTTAAATGCCTTTTGTAGAAAGCAACTTTTCCTGTCTTTTAATTTAGATGAAGTACTGATACGTATTGGTTATTCATTAACCCTTTCAGTGCCAGTGGTAAGTTCAACAAAGCCTCTGATGTAACAAGATCGTTTAAGGAAACAAATCTTTACTTGTTGGTATCAAGACCTTTCTAATAAATACAAACTTATATTTTTATTCAACAAAATGTTCTAAGGGCACAAATATTAGCTTGTTGATATTTATGATATTTACTGGAAAACTCTCATCAAGACCTTTCCAGTAAATAAAAACTTATTATGTTTTGGGTGATTTCAAAAGATGGTTCCCTTTTTTCAAATTTTGACCAAGTCACCAATTGCTGTAAAGAGGTTAATGTAAAATGTGAACTGGGTACCTAATACATCAAAAAAAAAAAAAAAAAAAAAAAAAAGATAACTGCGTAAGCGTGGTTCTTAACAATGAATTATGTCTTACGTAATATTTATTACCCCATTATTTTTATTACTTTTATTTTGCACGGAAGCTTTTAGTGTGCAATTTTTTTGTGCAATGCTAATAGTGTGCAATTTTTTGTGCAATGCTAATAGTGTGCAATTTTTTTGTGCAATGCTAATAGTGTGCAATTTTTTGTGCAATGCTAATAGTGTGCAATTTTTTGTGCAATGCTCATAGTGTGCAATTTTTTTGTGCAATGCTAATAGTGTGCAATTTTTTTGTGCAATGCTAAATATTGCCGAAACGTTTTGATCGTCAGGGGGACAATTATGTCTTGTTCATTATCTCTCATATCGTTTATTTATTTCCTTATTTCCTTTCCTCACTGGGCTGTTTTTCCCTGTTGGAGCTCTTAGGCTTATAGCATCTTGCGTTTCTAACTAGGGTTGCAGCTTAGCTAATAATAATAATAATAATAATAATAATAATAATAATAATAATAATAATAATAATAATAATATAGAGAATGATTTTTCAAAACCTTGTTGGAACATTAACTTCTCATAACTCATGAGAGCTTCATTAACCGTTCCTTTCCTCACTGGTCTATTTTTCCTCGTTGGAGCCCTTAGGCTTATAGCATCTAGCATTTCCAACTAGGGTGGTAGCTTAGTTAATGATAATAATAATAATAATAATAATAATAATAATAATAATAATAATAATAATAATAATGATATTAATAATAATAATAATGATAATAATAGTAATAATAATAATAATAATAATAATAATATAGAGCATGGGTTTGCAAAACCTCATTTGTACATTAATTTCTCGTAACTCATTAGAGGTTCATTAACCGTTTCTTAATGAGATGGCGCTGTGATGAAATTAGGACTAATTAATGGAGATTGAAAATAGAATAATAAGAGTAAAATGGCCAACCTGTACAGTGAGATTCGCCTTTTTCAGTCTATTATTTTAAAATCTAGAAGGTTGTTTTTCCTGGTAACTTGATAGCAAGTTTCAAATATTCATTATTACTGTTTGCTAGAACTTAAAATTTCCCCTATTTAATAAAGAGCAAGTGTCTATATATATATATATATATATATATATGTATATGTATAATATATGTATATATATACACACACACACATATATATATATATAGATATATATATATATATAATATATATATATATATATGTATATATATATTTATATATATATATATATATATATATATATATATATATATATATATATATATGTATACATATAATATATGTATATATATATATATATGTGTATATATATACATATATATAATATAATATATATACATATATATATATATATATATATATATATATATATATATATATATATATATATATATATATATATAAATTATATGTATATATATAAATTATATGTATATATACATATATATATGCTATATATATATATGTATATATACATATATATATATATATATATATATATATTTATATATATATATATATATATATATATATATATATATATATATTCATTCATTTATTTCTGGTTACGCTTAGCAGCATTGCCAAACTAATAACTACTCTGGTCTCTCCCCGTCCCTCGGGTAGGAGTGAGAGGGAGTAGTCATACACTGGTGAGAGGGGGGTGGGGAGTGTTTTCCCTGTGCGTGCATATCTATCGAAATATTTAGCCATCATTTTTTACGGATCCGTACTCCAATAGATGATAAAAAGAGTTATAATAGAGCTCGTGATTAAGTTCAGAATTGGAGATTGTTACTAATGTAGGTAGTTATGAATCAAATAAGTTATGTATCTCTAATAATGTCTGAAATCTTGGAATACGTTACTAAAGACACTATTATTATTATTATTATTATTATTATTATTATTATTATTATTATTATTATTATTATTATTATTATTAGCTAAGCCACAACCCTAATTGGAAAAGCAGAATTATTTTTATTACATGCTAAGCCACAACCTGAGCTGGAAAAGCAGAATGCTATTAGCCCAGGGCCCCCAACAGGGAAAATAGCCCAGTGAGGAAAGGATACAAGGAAAAATAAAATATTTGAAGAATAGTAACATTATTTAAAATAAATATTTCCTTTATAAACTATAAAAACTTGAACAAAACAAGAGGAAGAGAAATTATTATTATTATTATTATTATTACTTGCTAAGCCACAACCCTAGTTGGAAAAGCAGAATGCTAATAGCCCAGGGAGCCCAACAGAGAAAATAGCCCAGTGAGAAAAGGATATAAGGAAAAATAGAAAGAAAAATAGAATATTTCAAGAATAGTAACAACATTTGAAATAAATATATCCTATAAAAACTATAAAAACTTGAACAAGACCTGAGGAAGAGAAATTATTATTATTATTATTATTACTGGCTAAGCTACAACCCTAATTGGAAAAGCAGATTGCTATTAGCCCAAGGACCCCAACAGGGAAAATAACCCAGTGAGGAAAGGATACAAGGAAAAATAAAATATTCTAAGAATAATAACATTTAAAATAAATATTTCCTATATAAACTATAAAAACTTGAACAAAACAAGAGGGAGAGAAATTATTATTATTATTACTTGCTAAGCCTCAACCCTAGCTGGAAAAGTAGGATGCTATAAGCCCAGGGGCCCCAACAGGGAAAATAACCCAGTGAGGAAAGGATACAAGGAAAAATAAAATATTCTAAGAATAATAACATTTAAAATAAATATTTCCTATATAAACTATAAAAACTTGAACAAAACAAGAGGGAGAGAAATTATTATTATTATTACTTGCTAAGCCTCAACCCTAGCTGGAAAAGTAGGATGCTATAAGCCCAGGGGCCCCAACAGGGAAAATAACCCAGTGAGGAAAGGATACAAGGAAAAATAAAATATTTTAAGAATAGTAATAACATTTGAAATAAATATTTCCTATATAAACTTTAAAAACTTGAACAAAACAAGAGGAAGAGAAATTATTATTATTGTTATTTGTTAAGCCATAACCCTAGCTGGAAAAGTAGGATGCTATAAGCCCAAGGGCCCCAACAGGGAAAATAGCCCAGTGAGGAAGGAAAACAAGGAAAAATAGAATATTTAAAGAACAGTAACATTAAAATACATATTTCCTAAATAAACTATAAAAACTTTAACAAAACAAGAGTAAGTGAAATTAGATAGAATAGTGTACCCGAGTGTACCCTCTAGCAAGAGAACTCTAACCAAAGACAGTAGAAGACCATGGTAAAGAGGCTATGGCACTACCCAAGACTAGAGAGCAGTGGATTGATTTTGGAGTGTCCTCTTCCTAGAAGAGCTGCTTGCCATAGCCAAAGAGTCTCTTCTACCCTTACAAAGAGGAAAGTGGCTACTGAATAATTGCATTGCAGTAACCCCTTGGGTAAAGCAAAATTGTTTGGTAATCTCAGTGTTTTCAGGTGTATGAGGACGGAGGAGAATATGTAAAGACTAGGCCGGACTATTCGGTGTGTGTCTAGGCAAAGAAAAGATTAACCGTAACCAGGGAGAAGGATCCAATGTAGTACTGTCAGTCCAGTAAAAGAAAAAAAACTCTGTCCAGAAAAAAAAACTCTGTCCAGTAAAAAAAACTCTGTCCAGTAAAAAAAAACAACTCTGTTCTTTCCAGTAAAAAAAAAAAAAAACCTCTGTCCAGTAAAAAAAACACTGTCCAATGAAAAATAAACCATAATTATGTAGTGGTAGTATCTCAAGACACTACTCTGATAAAGTGGGGAATCTTACATGGTATATTTGCAGGTAGGGATCAGCAGGAAGGACTGGTGTGAGAATGGGTGGAGGTTTAGATTTGATGTCCTGTAGGACATGATGTTCTAATCCAGAGGATTTCTTATAGATGTTTGGGGGAATTTATTTACTGTTTACTGTATATATAAATACATATGGGTGTTTTTATGTCTTTTCTCAAGATCGATCCTTGACGGCAAGAGGCAATTTTGGCTTGTTCCAATAAAAAATAATTGTTCCTTTGTTGGCTTAAAAAGTGATTTTTTTTTTCCCCTGGGAAATCATGATAAGATAAATGGGCCGGCAATCTCGTCAAAAGAAACTTGCATCGTTTTAATTTGATGTGGGGTTTCTTATAGATATTTGGCAGAATTTATATCCCAGTGGGGGGAATTTATTAATTGTTTACTGTATTTATAAACACATATATGACTGCTTTTATGTATTTTCCCAAGATCGATCCTTGACGGCAAGAGGCAATTTAGGCTTGTTTCCCAGAAAGTTGACTGTTCCTTTGTAGGTATAAAAGGTGATTTATTTCTGGAAAATCATGATAGATAAAGTCATGGGGCTGGTCTTCTCGCCTAGTGAAACCTTTCATCGGAACTGACAGGTTTACTTTCCACCTTTAAGGGAAAATTAAGAGAACCCAGGTTCAACTCTTTTATGAGAATTGAGGTTCAACTTTTTATGAGAATTGAGGTTCAACTTTTTTACGAGAATTGAGGTTCAACTTTTTTATGAGAATTGAGGTTCAACTTTTTTTTATGAGAATTGAGGTTCAACTTTTGGAAGAGGACTGATGGATAAGCACATTTAGCAAACACTCCATTTTATATCTGTGAACCTAAGCATGAATGTGGTGCTCCCAACAGGTGTAAAAAAAATTCCCTCGACTTACGAACAGAGTTTGTCTCGATAAGCTGTTTTATGGGATATTCGTAAGTCAGATTTTTTTTTTTTTTTTTTTTTTTTTTTTTTTTTTTTTTTTTTTTTTTTTTTGCCCTAGGCTAGGCTTCACCTAACCCACTTGTTTACGATTTTCAGCTGCACAAGTCAATAAATAGCCCCGTTTTACATAGCAAATGTTCTCTTGCTTATTGCTTTATCGTTTCATTACATTAATTCATTACAGTATTACAGTATTTCTGTATCTCAGAATGTTTGTAAGTCGAATGTTTTTAAATTGAGGACGTTAGAAACAGCAAAGGGCAAAATAATTACGAAGTAAAATGAAAACAAATGATCCAGTAAAT
>NC_090755.1:81350049-81362549 GCF_036898095.1 Palaemon carinicauda
AGACCAAAACAACATGCATTTATTTTTTCTTATGTATATCAGTTGTTAATTTATTCTCATCATTTATTTATTTCCTTATTTCCTTTCCTCACTGGGCTATTTTTCCCTGTTGGAGCCCTTGGGCTTATAGCATCTTGCTTTTCCAACTGGGGTTGTAGCTTGGCTAATAATAATAATAATAATAATAATAATAATAATAATAATAATAAAGATGTTATCAATAGGCCAAAACAACATGCATTTATTTTTCTCTTATGTATATCAGTGGTTAATTTATTCTCATCATTTATTTATTTCCTTATTTCCTTTCCTCACTGGGCTATTTTTTCCTGTTGGAGCCCTTGGGCTTATAGCATCTTACTTTTCCAACTGGGGTTGTAGCTTGGCTAGTGATAATAATAATGATAATAATAATAATAATAATAATAATAATAATAATAGAGTTGTTATCAATAGGCCAAAACAACATGCATTTATTTTTCTCTTATGTATATCAGTTGCATTTTAGCAGTAACATGCACATGAACCTCAGCAAGAGGAGCTGGTTTAGCTGAAGCTGGTTTCAAGTATAGTCCATTTCTTTTAGCGAGTCATATTTGCACCGACTCGCAACGGTGCCCTTTTAGCTCGGAAAAGTTTCCTGGTCGCTGATTGGTTAGAATTATCTTATCCAACCAATCAGCGATCAGGAAAAATTCCGAGCTAAAAGGACACCGGTGCGAGTCGGTGCAAATATGACTCGCTAAAAGAAATGGACCATAGTATGGACAGCGCCTTGCACTAAGAGACAGCCGACTATTCTGGGTCACAGTGATGGTTTGATTGATTGATTGATTTGAGGTTTTCTGGCATCCCGAGGTACAGTGATGGTGGTGAATGCTAAGTTACTGAAGACCGCATCCCCTTAATGCTAAATTAGAAGTAGATAAGGTGGAATATTTCCTGTGTAGATGTATATTGTTACTTAATGTGAAAGTAATTTCACTTGAAAGATATTTCAAATTTTGTGATTGCAATTTCTTACTTATGATTGATCCTTTATTAAAAGAATCGACTTATTGAAATACACACACACACACACACACACACACACACACACACATATATATATATATATATATATATATATATATATATATATATATATTTATATGTGTGTATATATATATAGAGCGAGAGAGAGAGAGAGAGAGAGAGAGAGAGAGAGAGAGAGAGAGAGAGAGAGCCTATTGTATATCTATATCTATCTATCTATCTATCTATCTATATATATATATGTGTGTGTGTATACACACACACACACACATATATATATATATATATATATATATATATATATATATATATATATATATATATATACGTGTGTGTGTTTGTGTAAGTGTGTATGTCATACAAATGATTAATCTCGCAACACTTTTCTGTTAACCTTATTGTTTATAATAATCCAAAAACGTAGAAATGTACGAGCAGACAAATTTGCAACCATTTATAAAAGTATCACCTATGTACAATTTAATCCTTAATTACAAGACGCAGTAAGTTTTCATTATCGTCTAGACTTAGATTAATGAGCCAAAGATTTTTTTCCAATTAAACGATAAACAAGAGCAGACAACCCTCTTGTCATCTTCTCTACTTTTATACGTTAATAACGTTCCCCTTTTTAACGTCACCGTATTAATGAAGTTTTTTTAACGTGCCCGGCGTGGCCATAGGCCATTGACCGTTCGATTAATGAACGCTTAGCGAAGATTAATTATACTTGATGATGTGGGTGGGTGGGGAGGGGGGCGGGTTTAGGTCAGTGTATTAAATCGTTCCATATTTTTAATGGTTGCTGGAGTAGTTTTGTATATGTAAATTATCCGTAAAGTAATGTTCGAAAACAGGTCTTTGCAGCAGTATAGTTCTTTATAATAATAATAATAATAATAATAATGGTTGCTGGAGTAGTTTATTATATATAAATTATCCGTAATGCAATGTTCGAAAACAGGTCTTTGCAGCAGTATAGTTCTTTATAATAATAATAATAATAATAATAATGGTTGCTGGAGTAGTTTATTATATATAAATTATCCGTAATGCAATGCTTGAAAACAGTTTTTTTTTTTTTTTTGCAGCAGTATAGTTCTTTATTATATTAATATGATAATAATGATAATAATAATAATAATATTAATAATAATAATGGTCGCTGGAGTAGTTTATTATATATAAATTATCCGTAATGTAATGGTTGAAAACAGGTTTTTGTAGCAGCATAGATCTTTATTAATATTATTAATATAATAATAATAATAATAATAATAATAATAATAATAATAATAATAATAAGAGCCCAGAAATAGTGAACCATTTTTACCACTAGTTGTTATAGGTTTGAGAGGTTATGTCGAGCATTGTGGGTACATACGGTGTAAAAGTATTTTCTAATGGTAGCATGTCTGTTGGCAGTACCTCTAAATTACCCCCCCCCCCCCCCTCTACAAGGTAAAGGCCAGTAGAAACGCCTCTCGTTCCATTACGTATACATTTATTTTTAGTCATTTACCAGCATGTACTTCAAGGTCTAACGCTATTATTATTATTATTATTATTATTATTATTATTATTATTATTATTATTATTATTATTATTATTATTATTATTACTTGCTAAGCTACAACCCTAGTAGGAAAAGCAGGATGCTATAAGCCCAGGGGCTCCAACAGGGAAAATAGCTCACTAAGGAAAGGGAACAACGAAAAATAAAATATTTTAAGAAGAGCAACAATATTAAAATAAATATCACTTTATAAACAATAAAAAACTTTAACAAAACATGAGGAAGAGAAATAAGATATAAGATAGAACAGTGTGCCTGAGTGTACCCTCAAGCAAGAGAACTCTAACCCAAGACAGTGGAAGACCAAGGTACAGAGGCTATGGCACTACCCAAGATTAGAGAACAATGGTTTGATTTTGGAGTGTCCTTCTCCTAGAAGAGCTGCTTACCATTGAGAGTCTCTTTTACCCTTACAAAGAGGAAAGTGGCCACTGAACAATTGCAGTGCAGTAAGAAGAATTGTTTGGTAATCTCAATGTTGTCAGGTGTATGAGGACAGTGGAGAATATGTAAGGAATAGGCCAGACTATTCAGTGTATGAGTGTATAGGCAAAGGGAAAATGAACCGTAATCAGAGAGAAGGATCCAATGTAGTATATTAGTATGCTGTTCAGTTACATAGCCCATTCAGTCTTCTATTTATTAAATATATCCTTACCAGTGTACGCGAGCCGTCAAAAATGACTACTAAATATTTACGTATGTATGCACACACAGGTTCAACCCTTCCCACTCCTTCCTTTCCTAACTGCAACTCGCTGGTTCGGCAAATTGTGGGAGAGTGTGATTTCCGAGTTTATTTCTCGGGGTACACAATCTCTCACCAGGGTATGACTACTCAGTCTCCCCTTGAGCGTGACAGGTGATATATATATATATATATATATATATATGTATATATAATGTGTATGTATGTATGTATGTATGTATATACATTATATATAGATATATATAGTCAAACGTTTGCCTTTGGCTACATGCATATATATATATATATATATATATAGATAGATATATAGATAGATATATAGATATATATATATATATATATGTATATATATATATATATATATATATATATATATATATCTATCTATCTATCTATATATATATATATATATATATATATATATATATATATATATATTACTTGCTAAGCTACAATCCTAGTTGGAAAAGCAGAGTTCTATAATCCTGGGGCTCCAACAGGAAAAATAGCCCAGTGAGGAAAGGAAACAAAGAAAAATGAAATATTTCAAGAAGAGTAACAGCATTAAGGTAAATATCTCCTATATAGACTATAAAAACTTTAACAAAACAGGAGGAAGATAAATAAGAAGGAATAGTGTGCAGCAGTGTACCCTTAAGCAAGATAACTCTAACCCAAGAATGTGAAAGACCATGTGTGTTTATTCAGACACTTGTTCATTATTATACAGGGGCAATTGCTTAAGCTCTCTGCCGCACACACACACACACACACACACACACACACACACACACACACACTTCCTTTTTAAACAAGCAAATGCAAACTTAACCCACAAACTAGCTTTCGTCCCCATATATTGAAACATATAGTGTACCCTCAAGCAAGATAACTCTAACCCAAGAATGTGAAAGACCATATGTGTGTAGTCAGACACTTGTTCATTATTATATAGGGGCGATTGCTTAAGCTCTCTGCCACACACACACACACACACACACACACACACACACACACACACACACACACTTCCTTTTTAAACAATCAAATGCAAACTTAACCCACAAACTAGCTTTCGTCCTCATATATTGAAACATAGAGTGTACCCTCAAGCAAGATAACTCTAACCCAAGAATGTGAAAGACCATGTGTGTGTAGTCAGACACTTGTTCATCATTATATAGGGGCGATTGCTTAAGCTCTCTGCCACACACACACACACACACACACTTCCTTTTTAAACAAGCAAATGCAAACTTAACCCACAAACTAGCTTTCGTCCCCATGTATTGAAACGGTAATTCAGCAACTTTTCCAAAACTCAATTCCAGCCTGTAATTCAATTGCTTCTTCTTCTTCTTTCTTCGACAGAAGTAGAATGCGGTCAATCGTCTGCATTGTCCTGCTGCTTGTGGCCTGCTGTTGGTCACCAGCTGCTGGTTGGGGGTACATCTTCAACAGGTTAGTGTTCCGTGTTTGGTTTTACGTCCTCATTGGTGACTATAGTCCATTTCTTTTAGCGATGCATATTTGCACCGACTTCCGGCGGTGTCCTTTTAGCTCGGAAAGGTTTCCTGATCGCTGATTGGCTGGACAAGATAATTCTAACCAATCAGCGATCACGAAACTTTTCCGAGCTAAAAGGGCACCGAGATTTGCACCGACTCGCAACGGTGCCCTTTTAGCTCGGAAAAGTTTCCGGATCGCTGATTGGTTAGAATTATCTTGTCCAACCAATCAGCGATCCGGAAACTTTTCCGAGCTAAAAGGGCACCGCTGCGAGTCGGTGCAAATATGCATCGCTAAAAGAAATGGACTATAGAAAGGTGAATATTTTTATTTTACATCTTCTTTGGTGACTAGAAAGGTGAATATTTTTATTTTACATCTTCTTTGGTGACTAGAAAGGTGAATATTTTTATTTTACATCATTTGTGACTAGAAAGGTGAATATTTTTATTTTACACCTTCATTGGTGTCTAGAAAGTTGAATATTTTTATTTTACATCTTCATTGGTGACTAGAAAGGTAAATATTTTTATTTTACGTCTTCATTGGTGACTAGAAAGGTAAATATTTTTATTTTACATCTTCATTGGTGACTAGAAAGGTGAAATGTTTTTATTTTACATCTTCATTGGTGACTAGATAGGTGAATATATTTATTTTACACCTTCATTGGTGTCTAGAAAGTTGAATATTTTTATTTTACATCTTCATTGGTGACTAGAAAGGTAAATATTTTTATTTTACATCTTCATTGGTGACTAGAAAGGTGAAATGTTTTTATTTTACATCTTCATTGGTGACTAGATAGGTGAATATATTTATTTTACACCTTCATTGGTGTCTAGAAAGTTGAATATTTTTATTTTACATCTTCATTGGTGACTAGAAAGGTAAATATTTTTATTTTACGTCTTCATTGGTGACTAGAAAGGTAAATATTTTTATTTTACATCTTCATTGGTGACTAGAAAGGTGAAATGTTTTTATTTTACATCTTCATTGGTGACTAGAAAGGTGAATATTTTTATTTTTCATCTTCATTGGTGACTAGAAAGGTGAATATTTATATTTTACATCATCATTGTTGACTAGATAGGTGAATATTTTTATTTTACGTCTTCATTGGTGACTAGAAAGGTGAATATTTTTATTTTACATCAAAGGTGAATATTTTTATTTTACATCAAAGGTGAATATTTTTATTTTACATCTTCATTGGTGACTAGAAAGGTGAATATTTTTATTTTTCATCAAAGGTGAATATTTTTATTTTTCATCAAAGGTGAATATTTTTATTTTTCGTCTTCATTTGTGACTAGAAAGGTGAATATTTTTATTTTACATCTTCATTGGTGACTAGAAAGGTGAATATTTTTATTTTACATCTTCATTGGTGACTAGAAAGGGGAATATTTTATTTTACATCTTCATTGGTGACTAGAAAGGTGAATATTTTTATTTTACATCTTCATTGGTGACTAGAAAGGTGAATATTTTTATTTTACATCTTCATTGGTGACTAGGAAGGAGAAATGTTTTCATTTTTATATCTTAATTGGTGATTAAAAAGGGGGAATTTTTTTCTTTTCTTTTTCTTAATTGGTGTCTAGAAAGGTGATTTTTTTTATATAAATCTTAATTGGTGATTAAAAAGGGGGAACTTTCCTTTTTTATACATCTTAATTTGTGAATAGAAAGTCAAAAAATTCTATACATCTTGATTGGTGACCAGAAAAGTGAACATTTTTATTTTACATCTTAATTGGTGATTAAAAAGGGGTATTTTTTTCTTAATTGGTGACTAGAAAGGTGAAATGTTTTTTTTTATACATCTTGATTAGTGATTAGAAAGGGGAAATTGTTTTTATACATCTTGATTGGTGATTTGAAAGGTGAAATGTTTTTTTTATATATATTTTAATTGGTGATTAGAAAGGTGAAATTTTTTATACATCTTGATTGGTGATTAACAAGGGGGAATTCTTTTCTTTTTTCTTCTTAATTGGTGACTAGAAAGGTGAACATTTTTCTATGCATCTTGATTGGAGATTAGATAGGTGAACATTTTTTTATACATCTTGATTGGAGATTAGAAAGGTGAAAATTTTTTTATACATTTTGATTGGAGATTAGAAAGGTGAACATTTTTTCATGCATCTTGATTGGAGATTAGAAAGGTGAAAATTTTTCTATGCATCTTGATTGGAGATTAGATAGGTGAACATTTTTTTATACATCTTGATTGGAGATTAGAAAGGTGAAAATTTTTTTATACATTTTGATTGGAGATTAGAAAGGTGAACATTTTTTCATGCATCTTGATTGGAGATTAGAAAGGTGAAAATTTTTTCATGCATCTTGATTGGAGATTAGAAAGGTGAACATGTTTTTAGGCATCTTGATTGGAGATTAGAAAGGTGAAATTTTTTTTTATACATTTTGATTGGAGATTAGAAAGGTGAACATTTTTTCATGCATCTTGATTGGAGATTAGAAAGGTGAACATTTTTTTAGGCATCTTGATTGGAGATTAGAAAGGTGAAAATTTTTCTATGCATCTTGATTGGAGATTAGATAGGTGAACATTTTTTTATACATCTTGATTGGAGATTAGAAAGGTGAACATTTTTTCATGCATCTTGATTGGAGATTAGAAAGGTGAAAATTTTTTCATGCATCTTGATTGGAGATTAGAAAGGTGAACATGTTTTTAGGCATCTTGATTGGAGATTAGAAAGGTGAAATTTTTTTTTATACATTTTGATTGGAGATTAGAAAGGTGAACATTTTTTCATGCATCTTGATTGGAGATTAGAAAGGTGAACATTTTTTTAGGCATCTTGATTGGAGATTAGAAAGGTGAAAATTTTTCTATGCATCTTGATTGGAGATTAGATAGGTGAACATTTTTTTATACATCTTGATTGGAGATTAGAAAGGTGAAAATTTTTTTATACATTTTGATTGGAGATTAGAAAGGTGAACATTTTTTCATGCATCTTGATTGGAGATTAGAAAGGTGAAAATTTTTTCATGCATCTTGATTGGAGATTAGAAAGGTGAACATTTTTTTAGGCATCTTGATTGGAGATTAGAAAGGTGAAATTTTATATATATATATATATATATATATATATATATATATATATATATATATATATCTTGATTGGTCACTAGAAAGGTGAAATGTTTTATTCTACATCCTAATTGGTGATTAGAAAAGGGGAATGTTTTCTTTTTTACATCTTGATTGGTGATTAGAAAGGTAAAATGTTGTTTTTTATACATCTTTGTTACCTGACAATGTAATTGGGAAGATGAATATTTTCTTGTATGTTTAATTACGCATGTGCATTATACTCAGATACAAAAGATCAACAAATAAAGTTGAAATATAAGAATGGATCCTGACTATAGTCCATTTCTTTTAGCGATGCATATTTGCACCGACTCGCAGCGGTGCCCTTTTAACTCGGTAAAGTTTCCTGATCGGTGATTGGTTGGACAAGATATTCTAACCAATCAGCGATCAGGAAACTTTTTCCGAGCTAAAAGGGCACCGCCGCAAGTCGGTGCAAGTATGCATCGCTAAAAGAAATGGACTATAGTTTTGTCTTATTTCTACTAGTCATGCTTCACTCTTATGTTTTCATTTCCTTGTGATACTTATGCACATGAATATGTAATGAATATCTATATTACGCAAAATTCCACGATGATTGAAATGATATGGGAAAACTGAAATTGGGAACACACATACACACACAGACACACACATACACACGCAGACACACACACACGCGCGCGCACGCTTGCTTGAGGCACACTGTTCTATCTAGTTTCTCTTCCTCTTATTTTGTTTAAGTTTTTATAGTTTATGTAGGAAATGTTTATTTTAATGTTGTTACTATTCTTAAAATAATTTATTTTTCCTTATGTCCTTTCCTCACTGAGCTATTTTCCCTGTTGGGGCCCCTGAGCTTATAGCATTCTGCTTTTCCAACTAGGGTTGTAGCTTAGCATCTAATATGATATATATATATAAATATATATATATATATATATATATATATATATATATATAAAAATATATATGTATACATATATATATATATATATATATAAATATATATATATATATATATATATATATATATATATATATATATATATATATATATATCTATATATATGTAATTATATCTATTTTGATATTGTTTTTATATGTCACATCCTTCGACAGGTAAGTTCGTTTCCTAGAAAACATCTTTTCAATAATAATGCTCGTTTTTGTTGATATCATGTTTCATATTTACCTAACGAATCCCTAATGAGTCTGGGCACCGATATTTTACTTCCTTGTGTAGAATGTTTTGAAAACATATTGATTACAAAGTAGATATAAATAAGAAAGATTGAACGGGTAAGAAATTTCAAGTTGTAGTCCATTTCTTTTAGCGAGTCATATTTGCACCGACTCGCAGCGGTGCCCTTTTAGCTCGGAAAAGTTTCCTGATCGCTGATTGGTTGGACAAGATAATTCTAACCAATCAGCGACCAGGAAACTTTTTCCGAGCTAAAAGAGCACCGTTGCGAGTCGGTGCAGATATGACTCGCTAAAAGAAATGGACTATAAGTAATGTGGCTTGATTATATAGTAAGAATGAAGCACCGTAGGTTTTTTTAAGGAAATAGAGTATAATACTGAATTGTTATGAGGTAGACGAGAAAGATCTAGAAAGTAATTGATGAATCTCATGAAAGAACTATTGGAAAAGATGGACCTTAACATCAAGAAGATTTGCGATTGTGAGCAAAATAGAGATTAGAAATACAGTGCATTGATTGATTGATTGATTGATTTTAAGTTTTCTGGCATCCTGACATCGAAAGGCATTGATCCCGAAATAATTTGCTATAAATAAAGAATAAAAGGATATTCAATTTAAACCCATAAAAGGGAAGATGTTTTTAAAGTTGAAATAATCTAAAGATGCCACTAGTATAGTACAACACATCCTGCCCAAGAGTCTTGGCAAGGATGAACCTTCCATCCTCATTGAGAAATTTAGGTGCTATTACTGAGCCATTACTTTACTTACTTTAAAGGTTTAAGGTTTAAAGGTATAAAGTTGCTCATGAATGGAAGAGGCAAGGGACAGTGACATTGCCCTAACAAGCAGGACAATGTCCTAAAGACTGACCATATATTATATGATCAGCGCCCAAGGCTCCTCTCCACCCAAGCTAGGACCAGGGAGGGCCAGGCAGTGGCTGCTGATGACTCAGCAGATAGACCTATAGGCTCCCCCAAACCCCCCAACCTTAGCTCACAAGGATGGTAAGGTTGCAGACATTAATGGCACTAACGAGTCTGAGCGGGACTCGAACCCCCGACTGGCAAACACCAGGCAGAAACGTTACCAATCAGACCACAACAACCCTATCTGTTCCTGTTCGATAGGGGAACCCTACTTTCTACAGGAAGGGTATAATTACTGACAGTTCATTATGGGGTTGTGGAAACGTCCCTATCTTGTAATTTCTCGGACGGGGGTTAGAGACCCGCTCAAGCTCGATAGTTTCTTGTAGTTTTTGCAACCTCCCTATCCTCGGAGTAAGGGAACGTGGGTTTGAGTCATCAATAACCATTGCCTAGCCCTCCCTAGTCCTAGCTTGATATAGAGGGTGCTTGGTCAGCTAGGACATTGTCCAGTCTCTTGCCTCTGCCATTCATGAGCTATCTTTAAACCTTGAAATTGTTCAGAATATTCATATATCTTGTGCCTACGTAATTACACTTCATGATGTTTATGTATACAAGTCCCTAAGGATGGGGTGAGAGGAGTAGTCATACCATGGTGAGAGAAGTACTTATACTATTGTGTAAGGGATGTGTGTGTGTGCATATATATCTAAACATTTTAGTTATCATTTTTGACGGGTCGTGTACACTAGTAAATAGATAATTTCAACCCCTCCCCAAAAAAATCATTCAAATAAGATATATTTATTATGTACCAACCGTGTGTCACACGATCGTACATAGTTCATTTTGTGTATATATTATGCTTGTACCTTCGCTCTTCCCTCGCACTAAAATGAACCAGATTAAACATGTCTGCTATTCTCCTCTGTAACAGTGTCTGTTTTTCAAACATGAAAATTCTTGTTGCTTTGAGCTTTTGTATATAAAGGAAAGTTCTCTATAATAAATTTATTCAGTAGCTTTCATCCTGCCTTTGAGTCACAACCTTTTCTCGGCAGTCACAACTACATTCATTCTGTTTTTCTCCTCTGTAACAGTGTCTGTTTTTCAAACATGAAAATTCTTGTTGCTTTGAGCTTTTTTTATATAAAGGAGAGTGTTCTATAATAAATTTACTCAGTAGCTTTCATCCTACCTTTGAGTCACAACCTTCTCTTGGCTCGTCACAAACATTTCACAATGAGTATTGCTCGCTTGCTGTTAGATCATCACAGGGATGTGATGTTAATAATTGAAGTCTTCTTGATAGGGTTTGAAAGAAATCAGCTGTCGGCTGTTAAGGTATGAACATCTGATGTGGATTTCGATAAGCTAGTCAATCTCCTGATGATGGTTATGAGTTGATGTCCGAAACAGTGGTTAGCATTTGGATTGATCGCTTTGACAACAATTCTTGTCTTTTTCTTCTATAGTTCAACGCTGAGTTATGAAATAGAAAAATTGTTATCGAAATTTTATAATATAGTGAGTTATGAAATAGAAAAAATTGTTATCGGAATTTTGTAATATAGTCTCGGTTTATATCATCATTTATTAGAGAATACATATACATACATACATATATATATATATATATATATATATATATATATATATATATATATATATATATATATATATATATGTATATATATATAATATACACACACATATATATATATATTATTTTTATTTTTATTATTACTAGTCAAGCTACAACCTTAGTTGGAAAAGCAAGATGTTTTAAGCCCGAGAGCTCCAACAAGGAAAAAAAGCCTAGTGAGGAAAGGAAGCAAGGAAATAAATAAACGATCTAAGAAGTAATGAAAAATTAAAATAGGAGTATTTAAAAAAAAAACAATAACAACTTTAAAACTTAATTCATATATAAACTATAAAATGACTTACATCAGCCTGTTCAACATAAAAACATTTGCTGCAAGTTAGAACTTTTAAAGTTCTACTGATTCAACTACCCGATTAGGAAGATCATTCCACAACTTGGTCACATAGTCTAGCAGAATGGGGACCAAACGTGGTTTTAGGGTACCCACAAAGTTTTTTTGCGGATTATATATCTTTGAGACATGCTGATTCAGAATCCACTTGATGCCACCTTGGCACCCTTGAGCATTTTGCATAATATGCTAATTAAGTCGGCCATTATGAAAATTTTGTTTTTAGGGTATAACTTTTTTATTTGACTAGATACAAGGGAGATCATGATGTCTACCCCCAGGTTTAGAGGGTCTCTGATTCTGATGATACCATTTTTAACATGATTACTAATTTGCACATGCATGTTATGCTAATTAGGTGACGGGAATTACCCAAATTTGGTATTTTGGCTAAAGCTTACATATGTTGCCATTAAGAGGGTAATTTCTATGCCTTTCCCAATGTAAATGGGTCTCAGATTCTAC
>NC_090755.1:81370049-81375049 GCF_036898095.1 Palaemon carinicauda
ATTATTAATCCCCTATTATTATTATTATTATTATTATTATAATTATTATTATTATTGATCCCCTATTATTATTATTATTATTATTATTATTATTATTATTATTATTATTATTGATCCCCTATTATTATTATTATTATTATTATTATTATTATTATTATTATTATTATCATTATCATTATTATTATTATTATTATTATTAATAATGCTATAAGCTCAAGGGCTCCAACAGGAAAAATATCCCAGTGAAGAAAGGGAAAAAGGCAACAGATAGAATAGTGTGCCTGAGTGTACCCTCAAGTAAGTGAACTCTAAATCAAGACCGTGGAACACCATGGTACAGAGGCTATGGCACTACCCAAGACTAAAGAACAATGGTAAAGTCTCCTTTACCTTTACGAAGAGGAAATTAGCCACTGAACAATTACAGTGCAGTAGTTAACCCCTCGAGCGAAGAAGAATTGTTTGGTAATCTCCCTGTTGTTAGGTGTATGAGAACAGAGGAGAACATGGAAAGAATAGGCCAGACTATTCGGTGCATATATTTTAAAAATGAGCCGTAACCAGAGATAGGTATCCAATGGCTCTTCTAGCCATGAAGGTTGGTGAACCCTGGTCTGGCTAGTCGAAGGATCAAGTAACTAACGGTAGTATCTCAAGAGTGGCTGCTATTCTATCTTGTTTCTCTTCCTCTTTATTATTTTGAAGTTTTTATAGTTTATATATGGAAGATTTATTATTGTTCTTAAAAATATCTTGTAGTTTATTTCCCTATTTCCTTTCCTCAATGGGCTATTTTCGCTGTTGGGGCCCTTGGACTTATAGCTTCCTGCTGTTCCAACTATAGTCCATTTCTTTTAGCGAGTCATATTTGCACAGACTCACAGCGGTTCCCTTTTAGCTCAAAAAAGTTTCCTGATCGCTGATTGGTTGGACAAGATAATTCTAACCAATCGGCGACCAGGAAACTTTTCCGAGCTAAAAGGGCACCGGTGCGAGTCGGTGCAAATATGACTCGCTAAAAGAAATGGACTATAGGGTTGTAGCAAAGCAAGTAATAATAATAATAATAATAATAATAATAATAATAATAATAATAATAATTGCTTTAAATAGACAAATCAGTCCCAGCTTAAATTAAATCTAATACCGACATCTTTAGAAAGGATCTCGACTCGAACCTGAAGCGAAGATTCCGTGCCTTTCATATCCTTGAATCCTTCTTCAGGAGGATATTTAAGGCAAATGGCTCGGACGAATTACCGTGAAAGATATCCTGCAATATCCGACGAGGATCCTTTGTTGCATCTGAAGGATTTATTGCATTCCATTTGTTGCAAGTTGAATATGTTTCGGGACACGTTCCCACGCCTTGGTGATATGTCGTGGTTAGTGATGAGTGATCGGTTTTCATCTCGCTTGTGTCATTCATTTGTTACCTCCGCCAACGAAGTTGGAAGGAGGTTATGTTTTCGCCCTGGTTTGTATGTTTGTAATTTGTGTGTGTGTTTGTTTGTATGTTTGTGAACCGCTTCCTGGCCATGATTTTAATCGTAGAGTATTGAAACTTGCAACGATTAACTGTTATGTGAAAAGCTGGATATTATTAAATTTTAGATGGTCAATGTCAAAGGTCACGGTCAAGCAAAATGTCCAATTCACATAGTCGGCCATAAGTTTGGACAGCGTTTTCACAGAGACTTCAAACTAGGTTCATATTTGAGTGTATGAAAATCCTCGCCAATTAATATGTATTAAGGTCAAAGGTCAAGGTCAAGGTCAACCAAAAGGTCGAGAAATAAGCTGCCGCGGCGGAGGTCTGTGCTCTACTGAGTGCCCCTCTAGTTTTTTCTTGTTTCGTGCATCTTATACGCATTATTTATTTGCTTACCAGCGTACGCGAAATGTAAAAAATGATTGATAAATATTTAGTTAAATAAGCACACGCACGTACACATGCACACAGATTCAACTCATCCTACCCCCTCCCTCTTTCCTAACTACCACATGGAAGTTTGGGCAATTTGTCGGGGGGATTGGTTACTGCTTAGCGTGACAATATATATATATATATATATATATATATATATATATATATATATATATATATTTCCTATCACGCTGAGTGACTTTGCCAAACGTATGACTAGTCGGTCTCTCCTCGTCCCCCCTGGTGAGGGGGTGGGTACCCCAAGATGTCCACACTGAACCCACAGTCTCCCACAAATTGCACAAACTGCCGTTTTGTAGTTAGGATACGGGGAGGGGTGGGAAGGGTTGAATCAGTGTGCGTATTTAGCTGTCACTTTTGACGGGTTGCGTACACAGTTCTGCTTCCAAAGTAGAGTTTTCTCTAAGTTACAACTTCTCACTTTATCCTAAAATAACTGTTTTGGATTTAAAAGAAACGTTTTCCTTTGAAGAGCGTTCCTTTAAAAGCCATTATTTTTCGCTCAGCTGCAGCTCAGCGTGTGAGATATAGCTCTTCCACTAAACATGTAATTTTGCCTAGAGAAATATTCCCTTTATTTGGCCTGTTTTAAGTCACTAGCTCCGTTTTTGCTTGAATTGTCTTTAGTTATTATTATCATTATTATTATTATTATTATTATTATTATTGTTGTTGTTTTAATTATTATTATTATTATTATTTTTATTATTATTATTATTATTATTATTATTGTTGTTAATATTACTTCTACCAACAAAGTTGGAAGAGAGTTTTACCCCCTGTTTGTGTGTGTGTTTATTTATTTGTGAAGAGCTTCCTGTTATTATTATTATTATTATTATTATCATTATTATTATCATCACTTCCGCCAACGAACTTGGAAGAGTGTTTTACCCCCTGTTTGTGTGTGTGTTTGTTTGTGAACAGCTTCCTGGCCGCAATTTTAATCGTAGAGTAATGAAACTTGCAAAGATGAACAGTTATGTAAAAAGCTGAGAATCATTAAATTTTGGAAGGTCAAGATCAAGGTCGAGCAAAAGGTCGAGAAATAAGCTACTGCAGTGGAGGTCTGTTCTCTACTGAGTCCCCTTCTAGTTATTATTATTATTATTATTATTATTATTATTATTATTATTATTATTATTATTATTATTATCATCCAAACTACAACCCAAGGGATCCTACAGGGAAAAATAGCCCAGAGAGGAGAGGGAAATAAAGAAATAAATAAACCACAAGAGAAGTAATGAACAATTAATGTAAAATATTTTCTCCTTAGAGAAATATCTTTGAGGAAATATTACAAAACTCTCGTCTTTTGTAATAGGTCGGACGAAATATTCATATACTAGTATACGCGACCCGGCAATAATGGCGTCTAAATGACATTTTCAACCCTTGCCAACCCCTCATCCTTTCCTTAATACAACTTGCTGGATCAGCAATTTGTGGGAGAGTGCGGTTTCCGAGTATATCCTACCTCTTGGGGTACACCCCCCTCCCTCTCACCATGAAATGACTACTCCCTCTTCCCCTCTCAAACTTGTGAAGTTCCTCTGGTCGCTACAACCTCACCATCCTTGTGAGCCAGGGATGGGGTGTTTTAGGGGAGCCTTTAGATCTATCTGCTGAGTCATCAGCAGCCATTCTCTGGCCCTCCTTGGTCCCAGCTTGGATGGAGAGTGGGCTTGGACTCTGATCATATGTATATATGGTCAGTCTCTAGGGCATTGTCCTGCCTGATAGGGCAATGTCACTAACCCTTGATTCTGCCTTTCATGAGCGACCTTCAAACCTTTAAAAGCCCTTACTTCATATTCTTATTGAATTAGAAACCTTCTTCCAGGGTTGTGGTAGCCTATTGGTAACGTCCCTGCCTGGTGATCTGTGGGGCTGGGGTTCGAGTCCCGCTCAAGCTCGATAGTCTCTTGTTGTGTCTGGAATCTCACCATCCTTGTGAGCTTAGGAGGGGGGGGGGGGGAAGCCTGTAAGTCTATCTGGTGAGTTATCAGCAATCATTGCCTGGCCCTCACTGGTCCTACCTTGGGTGGAGAGGGGACTTAAGTCTCTAGGGCATTGTCACTGCCCCTTGCCTTTGCGATTCATGATCCACCTTTGAAACATATAGATTTTGAAGCGTTACATCAATCCTCGTAGGTATTAAATTCTCTCTCTCTCTCTCTCTCTCTCTCTCTCTCTCTCTCTCTCTCTCTCTCTCTCTCTCTCTCTCTCTCTCTCTCTGAATGTTAAAAACTGTTAAAGTTAGCAATTGATTTTTGTATAGCGAATAAATGAAGAATTTTTACCAATTTTGGAGACTGAAAGAAGACAGTAAATACTATCTCTCTCTCTCTCTCTCTCTCTCTCTCTCTCTCCTCTCCTCTCTCTCTCTCTCTCTCTCTCTCTCTCTCTCTCTCTCTCTCTCTCTATCATTATAATGAAGTGCATAAATAATTCATCCTTCACGGGTCAGAGAAACCACGTCATGATCTGCAATTTTATTTGATGCCGCTGAAAATCTTCAGAAATAAAATCCCACATTTGAAGATCCCCGATCATTCAAAATCCTCAAATATTTATGTTTTCCTTTAAGAATCCTTTGATGGTTCTGAGATATCCTTCGGATATATTTTACGTTTTTCATCAGTTCAAGGGCTCGTAGTCCAAAAATATCTTGGTATTTAGTTAGAAAAAAAAATTGTTATTCTCTTCGAAGATGAATAACAATGTTGGTATGATCTATAGACAATTTTTTTTAATGAGGCGCATTCGTAGGAGTGCCCCTTTAGCTCGGAAAAGTTGAAAAAAGAATATATTATTCTCTTCGAAGATGAATAACAACGTTTGTATGATCTATAGTCAATCTTTTTAATGAGGTGCATTCGCGCTTGATCGTAGGAGTGCCCTTCTAGCTCGGAAAAGTTTCCTAATCGCTGATTAGTTGGACAAAATCATTCTAACCAATCCGGTAGTCGAAAATCTTTCCGAGCTAAAAGGGCACCTCTGAGGTTGTAGAGATAGGTGTTATTATAACTACTAGTGTACACGACTC
>NC_090755.1:81380049-81385049 GCF_036898095.1 Palaemon carinicauda
GATACGGACGGATACGCAAGGACGCAGATTTATAGGTCAGATACGGACAGTTACGCAAGGACGCAGATATATAGGTCAGATACGTAAGGACGCAGATGTATAGGTCAGATACGGACAGATACGCAAGGACGCAGATATATAGGTCATATACAGACAGATACGTAAGGACGCAGATATATAGGTCAGCTACGGACGGATACGCAAGGACGCAGATATATAGGTCAGATACGGACGGATACGCAAGGACGCAGAGGTATAGGTCAGATACGGACGGATACGCAAGGATGCAGAGATATAGGTCAGATACGGACGGATACGCAAGGACGCAGATATATAGGTCAGATACGCAAGGACGCAGATATATAGGTCAGATACGCAAGGACGCAGATATATAGGTCAGATACGAACAGATACGCAAGGACGCAGATATTTAGGTCAGATGCGGACAGATACGCAAGGACGCAGATATATAGGTCAGATACGCAAGGACGCAGATATATAGGTCAGATACGGACAGATACGCAAGGACGCAGATATTTAGGTCAGATACGGACAGATACGCAAGGACGCAGATATATAGGTCAGATACGCAAGGACGCAGACATATAGGTCAAATACGGACAGATACGCAAGGACGCAGATATTTAGGTCAGATACGGACAGATACGCGAGGATGCAGATATATAGGTCAGACACGGACAGATACGCAAGGACGCAGATATATAGGTCAGATACGGACAGATACGCAAGGACGCAGACATATAGGTCAGATACGGACAGATACGCAAGGACGCAGATATATAGGTCAGACACGGACAGATACGCAAGGACGCAGATATATAGGTCAGATACGGACAGATACGCAAGGACGCAGATATATAGGTCAGACACGGACAGATACGCAAGGACGCAGATATACAGGTCAGACACGGACAGATACGCAAGGACGCAGATATTTAGGTCAGACACGGACAGATACGCAAGGACGCAGATATACAGGTCAGACACGGACAGATACGCAAGGACGCAGATATATAGGTCAGACACGGACAGATACGCAAGGACGCAGACATATAGGTCAGATACGGACAGATATGCAAGGACGCAGATATATAGGTCAGATACGGACAGATACGCAAAACCCACTATCTATTTGAATCGTTTGCATTTTCGTCCCTTGTTTGTTTATTTATTTATCAGTTGCGTCAACATGGCTTACAGTTGCGTATATTTTTCCTTTTTGCGATTTCACCCCATATCTATGTTTGGATGTGCAACATTGATTAGTGCAATATTTTATATTTACGAATATACAACAAGGATTCGTAAACAAACTTGTATTTTATAAACATAATCTATTGAGTGCAGTATTTTATACGAGTATATGCGGCCCGTCATAAACGATAATATAATGTTTAGATATGCTTACACGCACAGATTCAACCCTTTCCTCTTGGGGTACCCCCTCTCACCAGGGTATGACCATTCCCTCTCCCCCTTCCTGATGGATGGGGAGAGACCAAGAAGTTATACGTCTGACTATGCCACTAGGCTTGATCGAAAGGAAAGAAATATATATATATATATATATATATATATATATATATAAAATATATATATATATATATATATATATATATATATATATATTGTACTGCATGTTTTTCATACACTCATACAATGTAATGCTATTGCTTTTTATTATCCCTCGCTCTCTCCCCCACTAACAATAGAACAACCTTTTTAGGCTTGCCATTGCATGTTTTAGTTTGTTTGAATTTTTACCAGACACTTGCTCATCATTATATAGGAAGATTTACAATATACAACACTTGTGCAAAATTCGTAAACACATTTGTATATAGAGAAAGATGTCCGTCTGTTATTCATTTAGATTTTCCTAAATGTCTGACATAGTTGAATGAAATAACTCGAATGTTGTAGCTCTTCGTTTTAGCCTCCTAGCTAAGCATAGTGGGAACGCGTTTGCCTCGCATTCGCGTGGCGGCAGATCGATCCCCGCCCGTGACCGTGAGTTTAAGCTATTTACTGGGGGAGGCAACTGCTGTGGTTGGGCACCACAGTGGGGGGGGGGGGGGGCAGTTGGGCTTGCCCAGCTGACGTTCTAGTAAGTATCTATTCTGATGAAACTAGAAATGAAACCAGTCACCTTTAACCTTTAAAAACAAAATGCATTTGACTATCCCTTGTACCACCCGTGTGTCACACGATCGTACATAGTAACGACATTTCTCTTTTTTTGTATATCTTAACCTTTGTATCTTCGCTCTCCCCTTCGCACTGACAGCAACTTGCATCAACCTGTCTGCCTATTTCTCATTGTTAACTGTTAACAGAACCGGTTGCCGGTTGGACAAATGTGACGAGCCAAGAGTAGATTGTCTGGTTTCAGTTCCAGTTCCATCAGAATAGATGCTCACCAGAACGTCAGCCGGGCAAGCCCAACCCTCCACTGTGGTCCCCAACCACAGCAGTTGCCTCCGCCAGTAAATAGCTTAAACTCACAGTCCTGGGCGGGGATCGATCTGCTGCCTTGCGAATGCTAGGCAAAACGTTACCACTGTCTCGGGCTGGGATCGATCTGCTGCCATGCGAATGCTAGGCGAACACGTGACCACTGTCTCGGGCTGGGATCGATCTGCTGCCATGCGAATGCTAGGCAAACACGTTACCACTGTCTCGGGCTGGGATCGATCTGCTGCCATGCGAATGCTAGGCGAACACGTTACCTATGTCTCGGGCTGGGATCGATCTGCTGCCATGCGAATGCTAGGCGAACACGTTACCACTCTCTCGGGCTGGGATCGATCTGCTGCCATGCGAATGCTAGGCAAAAACGTTACCACTGTACTAGCCAGGAGGCTATGAGAAATAGGTAGGCAGGTTGATGGAAGTGGCTGTCATTGCGAAGGGGAGAGCGAAGATACAAAGGATAATATATACAAAAAAAAAGAGAAATGTCGTTACTATGTACGATCGTGTGACACACGGGTGGTACACCCTTTTGCGTATGCAAGCTGCGTATGTCCCGAAGCCTTTGCGTTCATGTGTTCATTGTAAATTCCATCAGACTGCTGTTTGCGCTACACCTGCATAAAACATGTGCCTGTTGCAAGCAATCTCCGGTTGGGCTTTCACCGAAATAGATTGTTTGTGAATTTGCTTGTGTTTGTATTTGTCCCCGCCCCGAAAAAAAAAAAAAAAAAAAAAAGGTCTTTTTATTTAGATTTTATTCATACGTTACCTCGTTCAATTCTGCGTTTTAGTTGTTGCTTTTTAAGAGTTCTTTTATAAGTGAAAGTTGAACTTCGACCGGTATACGTTACCTCGTTCAATTCTGCGTTTTAGTTGTTGCTTTTTTAAGAGTTCTTTTATAAGTGAAAGTTGAACTTCGACCTGGTGTTCTGAAGAGTTTATGAATCTCTCTCCTTTCTTATCATTTTCATTGTTTTTCTATTCCTCTTCATCTTATTGTTTGTCCTCTCATTTTTCTTCTTCATCTTTATCAATTATAAATGTTCAATCAATTCAGAGGGTTCATTGTCACCTCATTTTTCATCATCATCTTTATTACCTACCAAAGAACAATCAAATCTTATTTTTTTCATCATCATCTTAATTGCATATAAAAATGCAATCAATTCAAAGGGTTCTTTGTTATCTTATTTTCTTCATCTTCATCATCTTTATCACATACAAAAGTACAATCAAGTCAAATGTATGACTTTTTGTTATCTTATTTTTCTTCATCATCATCTTTCTCACATACGAAAGCACAATCAAGTCAAAGGTATGATTCTTTGTCATCTTATTTTTCTTCATCATCATCTTTATCACATACAAAAGTACAATCAAGTCAATTCTATGATTCTTTGTCATCTTATTTTTCTTCATCATCATCTTATCACATACAAAAGTACAATCAAGTCAAAGGTATGACTCTTTGTCATCTATTTTTCTTCATCATCATCTTTATCATATACAGAAGTACAATCAAGTCAAAGGTATGATTCTTTGTCATCTTATTTTTCTTCATCATCATCTTATCACATACAAAAGTACAATCAAGTCAAAGGTATGACTCTTTGTCATCTTATTTTTCTTCATCATCATCTTTATCACATACAGAAGTACAATCAAGTCAAAGGTATGATTCTTTATCATCTTATTTTTCTTCATCATCATCTTTATCACATACAAAAGTACAATCAACTCAAAGGTATGATTCTTTATCATCTTATTTTTCTTCATCATCATCTTTATCACATACAAAAGTACAATCAACTCAAAGGTATGATTCTTTATCATCTTATTTTTCTTCATCATCATCTTTATCACATACAAAAGTACAATCAAGTCAATTCTATGATTCTTTGTCATCTTATTTTTCCTCACCATCATCTTATCACATACAAAAGTACAATCAAGTCAAAGGTATGACTCTTTGTCATCTTATTTTTCTTCATCATCATCTTTATCACATACAAAAGTACAATCAAGTCAAAGGTATGATTCTTAGTCATCTTATTTTTCTTCATCATCATCTTTATCACATACAAAAGTACAATCAAGTCAATTCTATGATTCTTTGTCATCTTATTTTTCTTCATCATCATCTTATCACATACAAAAGTACAATCAAGTCAAAGGTATGACTCTTTGTCATCTTATTTTTCTTCATCATCATCTTTATCATATACAGAAGTACAATCAAGTCAAAGGTATGATTCTTTATCATCTTATTTTTCTTCATCATCATCTTTATCACATACAGAAGTACAATCAAGTCAAAGGTATGATTCTTTGTCATCTTATTTTTCTTCATCATCATCTTATCACATACAAAAGTACAATCAAGTCAAAGGTATGACTCTTTGTCATCTTATTTTTCTTCATCATCATCTTTATCACATACAGAAGTACAATCAAGTCAAAGGTATGATTCTTTATCATCTTATTTTTCTTCATCATCATCTTTA
>NC_090755.1:81395049-81398979 GCF_036898095.1 Palaemon carinicauda
TGACTTGGGGAAAAAAAGATTGAGGAATATTTATAGGTTATGGGAAAATTTGCCTGTTTTCTTTATATTCTGACTTGTGGAAAAAAGATTGATAAATATTAATAGGTTATATGAAAATTTGTCTATTATTTTTCTTTATATTCTGACTTAGGGAAAAAAAAGATTGATGAATATTTATAGGTTATGGGAAAATTTTCCTGTTACTTTTCTTTATATTCTGACTTGGGGGGAAAAAAAGATTGATCAATATTTATAGATTATGGGAAAATTGTACTTTTCTTTATATTCTGACTTGGGGAAAAAAGATTGATAAATATTTGTAGGTTATGGGAAAATTTGCTTGTTACTTTTCTTTATATTCTGACTTTGGAAAAAAAAGATTGATAAATATTTATAGGTTATGGGAAAATTTGCCTGTTATTTTTCTTTATATTCTGACTTTGGGAAAAAAGATTGATAATTATTTATAGGTTATGGGAAAATATGCCTGTTACTTTTATTTATATTCTGAATTGGGGAAAAAAGATTGATAAATATTTATAGGTTATGGAAAAATTTGTCTGTTACTTTTCTTTATATTCTGACTTTGGGGGAAAAAAAGATTGATAAATATTTATAGGTTATGGGAAAATTTGCCTGTTACTTTTCTTTATATTCTGACTTGGGGAAAAAAATTGATAAAGATTTATAGGTTATGGGAAAATTTGCCTGTTACTTTTCTTTATATTGTGACTGGAGGGAAATATTTATAGCTTATGTAAAAGGTATGAGGGAAGATGGTGGCCCATTACTTTGCGATGTTCTGAAAGACTCGACAATTGTTTTATCCTGTTTGAATGAGTAATAATAGTAATAATGAATAATTGTAATGCGCTTCACAAATTCCGATTGGGGAAAAGGACTTATGATTTATAAATATTTACGGGTTATGGAAAATGTATAAGAGAAAATGATAGCCCTATTACTTTGTTATTTTCTGAAAGAATCGACAATCTTTCATCTTGTTTGAATAAAAATTATGAATAATTGTACTGCTCTTCACTGTCGACTTTTGCTGAAATCGTAGCACACTATTGTATATATATATATTTTTTTTTTTTTTTGAAGTTTTTATAGTTTTATATATGATTTAATTTCATGTTACTGTTCTTAAAATATTTTATTCTAATGGTTCATTATTTCTCTTGTAGTTTATTTCTTTATTTCCTTTCCTCTAGGGGCTATTTTTTCCTGTTGGAGCCCTTATGGTATAGCATCAGGCTTCTCCAACTAAGGTAATAATTATAATATGAATGATTATTATTATTATCATTATTATTATTATTATTATTATTATGAGGCCCTTTACGTCAGTAGGCGTAGGAGGAGATTATTATTATTATTATTATTATTATTATTATTATTATTATTAGTGAGATTACCTTATTGTGGCGAAAAGGTTTATATATCATCATAATCAGCAAAGCTGTACTAATCAGAGCCAACCATACTAGGTTGGTTTGGTGTGAGCGATCAGGCTAGAGTCTCCCACCCTCACCATTCCGCATAGGCCAGGGTGTTGATGAAAACTGGTCAAACCATAGACATTAACAAAGACATGTCTGAGGCCTTTGTCCTGCAGTGGACTAGAAATGTCTGCATTTTCTGTTGTTTGTCATCGTATATTCCACTTGAATTTTTTTTTTTTTTTTTTTTTTTAGTGAATTATTGACTAATTTTCACCAATTACTCTTTATTTTATGCCTTTATATTTTAGATTAGTTTCATCCATAAATATTGAATTAACCTGGTACACATAGAGACGAGGTAACTGGAATGAAACGACTTTCAAAATAATAACGACTATAATTTTGTTATTAAAGTGTCGCTAGTTTAATTAGTGTTGAGAGGTATCCCCTGGCACACCAGACTACATAATGAGGAAAGGTCATTAACAACTGCCCTGATGATTTGTTTACGACCCAAACCCCCTCTGACGATTGAGATCATATTTTCGCCTCGAGTCTGCGAGTAAAAAAAGCGAAGAATTATCAAAGGATTTTCTTCTTTTAGACAACTCAATTCCTCGATAAACAGAGATCATAGGGACAATAGTTTTAGTTTGGGGATCATCGGTCAAAGGGAAAATGATTCTTCGTGAGTTCGTGTTAAAAGTGATCTCTTTGATCAATGAAGGAAATTGATAACATTAAATTATAGTGTTTTTGGACTTGCTGCTGTGTTGTTCAGTGATGCAACCGTGCTTTTGTTGGCAGTGCATATTACTGCAGCTATATATATATATATATATATATATATATATATATATATATATATATATATATATATATACACGTATATATATAATGTATATATATATTATATATATACTATATATATACATATATATATATATATATATATATATATATATATATATATATATATATATATATACACGTATATATATAATGTATATATATATTATATATATACTATATATATATATATATATATATATATATATATATATATATTTATATATACGTATATATATATGTATATATACATATATATATATATATATATATATATATGTATATATGTGTGTATATACGTATTTATATATATATATATATATATATATATATATATATATATATATACATATATATATATGTATATATATATAAATACGTATATATGTGTGTACATATATATATGTATGTATGTATTTATGAACCACAAATGGTATTCAATGTCGAATTGAAATTTGGGAATAAATATCCAAAGCATATTTTTTTTTTTTTTTTTTTTTTTTTTTACGATAAATGCTTTCAGCTGGACAAGGCCTCGAACCTATGCCAGTGTGTTTAAACAATGCCAGCAGTAGACTCTACCAATTGAGCCATCTGTACAATTTCCTCTCAAATTCAGGAATCTTTCCAAGGCTTATAATCAGTCTATCTCCACCATGAGATTAGAGTGGTATTTTAGTTTTTTAAGGCTTTAAACCTCACTGTCCTTGTGAGCTAAGGATGAGGAGTGTGGGAAGCCATTGCCTGGCCCTCCCTGGTCCCAGCTTGGACGGAGAAGGGGCTTTAGCGCTGATCACACACACACACACACACACACACACACACATATATATATATATATATATATATATATATATATATATATATATATATATATGTATATATATAGCCTCTATGGTCAGTCTTTAGAGCCTTGTCCACCTAGGTCATAGTCAATGTCCCTTGCGTCTGCTATTCATGAGTGACATTTAAACGGATTATTCCCACGGTATATGAAGTGTAGAGTAATATGCCCAAGTACCACACACTATATATGAATGTATATATACATATATATATATATATATATATATATATATATATATATATATATATATATATTCACACAGGCATATATATACTGTGTATTTACTGTATATGTACACATACGTATATATGCATGCACACATCATTTTCTCTCTCTCTCTCTCTCTCTCTCTCTCTCTCTCTCTCTCTCTCTCTCTCTCTCTCTTTATATATATATATATATGTGTGTGTGTGTATATACATACATATATATATATATATATATATATATGTGTGTGTGTGTGTGTGTGTGTATGTATGTATAATGTGAGTGAGTTTGTTTGTTACTCCATTTAAAACAGACCTTTTTTTCTTCCATATTATTTTTCTTACACAATAAATAACAGTGTGAGTAAATATATAGTTCACTCAAGCCCCTGAGAGCAAAGTAGGGTAAATGAAAAAGAGTGACCCTTTTGGTATCTCGAGGGGCGGGGGAAAATTTTGAATGATGATCCTGAAAGTGAAAACAAATGGCCTCTCTCTCTCTCTCTCTCTCTCTCTCTCTCTCTCTCTCTCTCTCTCTCTCTCTCTCTCTCTCTCTCTCTCTCTCTCTCTCTCATTTGCT
>NC_090755.1:81399479-81404479 GCF_036898095.1 Palaemon carinicauda
TATAGCGAATAAATGAAGAATTTTATCAATTGTTGGAGACTAAAAGAAGACAGTAAATACAATCTCTCTCTCTCTCTCTCTCTCTCTCTCTCTCTCTCTCTCTCTCTCTCTCTCTCTCTCTCTCTCTCTCCTCTCTCATTATAATGAAGTGCATAAATAATTCATCCTTCACGGGTCAGAGACCAACGTCATGATCTGCAATTTTATTTGATGCCGCTGAAAATCTTCAGAAATAAAATCCCACATTTGAAGATCCCCCGATCATTCAAAATCCTCAAATATTTATGTTTTTCCTTTAAGAATCCTTTGATGGTTCTGAGATATCCTTCGTATATATTTTACATTTTTCATCAGTTCAAGGGCTCGTAGTCCAGAAATATCTTGGTATTTAGTTAAGAAAAATTTTTTTATTCTCTTCGATGAATAACAACGTTGGTATGATCTATAGTCAATTTCTTTTAATGAGGCGTATTCGCACAGGATCGTAGGAGAGCCCTTTTAGCTCGGAAAAGTTTCCTAATCGCTGCATTTTGGTTATGTTGCTCCAGGTTGTAGAGATAGTTGTGTTGAGTCTTATTATAACTACTAGTGTACACGACCCGTCAAAAATAACGGCTAAATATTTAGATAGATATGTACGCGCATTCATCCCCATCCCACCAGGGTATGACTACTCTCCTTCCCCTATCCCTACGGAGAGAACTGAGCGTGACCAGAAATAGATATGTATGTATACACACACACACACATATATATATATATATATATATTATATATATATATATATAATATATATATATATTATATATATATATATATATATATATATATATATACACGTGTCAGCTTTCTTGAATATATATATATATATATATCTATATATATATATACATATATATATATATATATATATATATATATATATATATATGCAGTATTTATATTTATATATGTGTGTGTATGTATATAGATGAGATGTGTGCAAGTGTACCTATCCACAAATGTATACATATACAGTATATAATAAATATAATGTGGTTTCCAATAATAATTTCATTCTTATTATATTACCATAATCATCACTATAGTTATCATTATTATTTTTATAAACGATACATACACAAGTCCTTAATCAAAAATACACACATAAAAATACATAAATACACATAACGAAATAGCTGGTTGCAGTAAGGATCACGACAACAGGAAATAGAAAATCTCGGTAAAAGGCTCAGTGTTAATAGCCAGGGAAATACGGGTAAAGAATTCTGGGAACACTGCAGTCTGATATTTAATAGAAAACGGAAAAATATATGTGCCAATGGCGGGGTTTGAAGGTTCTCAGAAAATCATAATAAAAATGTTAGAGGAGAGTTAAAAATATTGGACTGCAATAAGGTTAATGGTGGGTTGCTTAATTGAAATAAGCCCTTTTGATGGAAATTCTGAAAAAGGATGTTTTTCTCAAATATATATTGCTTTTATTCAAAGTAAATTGCAGTTCTGGGAAGGGAAATAATTGAGTAACTTGTTGGAAATACTGATGGGGAACAAACTAACATACACACACATATATATGTATGTATGCATGTATATATATATACATATATATATATATATATATATATATATATATATATATATATATACAATGTGCGTGTTTATATTATGTATATATATATGTATATATATATATATATATATATATATATATATATATATAAATACGCACATTGTATATATATACATATATATACATACATACATACATATACTGTATATGTGTCATGTAAAGGAGAAAATTTCTCTCTCTCTCTCTCTCTCTCTCTCTCTCTCTCTCTCTCTCTCTCTCTCTCTCTCTCTCTCTCTATCGTTTAACTAACGAATAAAACTCATAAAATACTTAATCAAATACACATACAGTATCACCTTATTCAATGTGAAATTTTCTTCTTTACATGACACATATATATGTACAGTATGTATGTATGTATGTATGTGTATATATATATATATATATATGTATGTATATATATATATATATATATATATATATATATATATATATATATATATATATATACAATGTGCGTGTTTATATATATATATATATATATATATATATATATAAGTGTTTGTGCGTATATATATATATATATATATATATATATATATATATATATATATATATATACCGGTACTGTATATGTAGGGATACCTCAACGTAATGAAAGGGTTTGCGTATCACCATGATTAACAAAGCTGTACTAGTCAAGGCCAACCATAATAGGTTGGTTTGGTTTGTTGTGCGTGATCAGATGAAACTATTCTTAACAATTTTTTTTTTTTTTTTCAAATTAATTAATTCTGTCTTTTCTACAACATTCTTGTGACGATTACCTGAACTAAAAAGAAGAAACGATGTCATAAACGAGTCAGAAATAATTACATGAAAATTACATGAAAAGAAAGATTGCTTTCATAAATTTCACGTTGGTGTCGGAATTAGTATTGACTCGTTTCGTGTCTGTAATTATCTTCAAATGATTGATGATCATTAAGGATGGCCTTAATGTAAAGCATGAACAAAATTTGAAAAAAATTGGAGGTCTGGTGTTACGTGTAGAGAAAGGTTTGATTATATGAAATTAAGGGCGAAGAATAAGAAGATAATTGGGAAATTATGGTTGAATTACTGCTACATTTCATGTTGACATAATTCTCTTTTTCGTACTTTATTTATGATAGATCTATGTAAATGTTTTTACTGTTCTTGAAATGTGTTATTTTAATTGTTCGCTAATTTTGTTATTGTTTATTTATTTCCTTATTTCCTTTCCTCACTGGGCTATTTTTCTCTGTTGGAACCCTTGGGCTTATAGCATCCAGCTTTTTCAACTAGGGTTGTAGCTTAGATAGTAAAAATAATAATAATATTAATAGTAATAATAATAATGGCTGAATTATATGTAGGCCTACAGTTCTAGTAGACATAAGTCTCTTTTTATAGTTTATTTATGAAAGATCTATGTAAATGTTTTTACTGTTCTTAAAATGTGTTATTTTAATTGTTCACTATTTTTCATATTTGTTTATTTCCTTATTTCCTTTCCTCACTGGGGTATTTTTCCCTGTTGAAGCTCTTGACCTGATAGCATCCAGCTTTTTCAATTAGGGTTGTATCTTAGATAATAATAATAATAATAATGATAATACTAATAATAATAATAATAATAATAATAATAATAATAATAACCACATATATATATGTATATATACCTATATATATATATGTATATATATATATATATATATATATATATATATATATATATGTATGTATATATATATAATATATATATTATCATAATAATAATAATAGTAATAATAATAATAACCACATATACATACATATATATATATATATATATATATATATATATATATACATATATATATATATATGTGTGTATGTATGTATGTATGTATGCATATATATATGTATGCATGCATACGTAGCCAGACACCTGCTCTTTATCATACGTAAGAGTATAGGATGTATACCAAGTTCACAGATTAAAATTTCGCCTCGAAATAACAGACTATCATTCGAATTGACACAGCAAACACAATTTTCGTGTCTCGTAAAGTAAATGTACTCGAGTTAAATCACGGAAACACAAATAATGACAGAGATACGAGTATACTGTAGGTCAGATACGGACAGATACGCAAGGACGCAGATATATAGGTCAGATATGGACTGATACGCAAGGACGCAGATATACAGTATAGGTTAGATACAGACAGATACGCAAGGACGCAGATATATAGGTCAGATACGCAAGGACGGAGATATATAGGTCAGATATGGATGGATACGCAAGGACGCAGATATATAGGTCAGATACGCAAGGACGCAGATATATAGGTCAGATACGGACGGATACGCAAGGACGCAGACATATAGGTCAAATACGGACGGATACGCAAGGACGCAGATATATAGGTCAGATACGCAAGGACTTAGATATATAGGTCAGATACGGACGGATACGCAGGGACGCAGATATGTAGGGCAGATACGGACTGATACGCAAGGACGCAGATATATAGGTCAGATGCGGGCAGATACGCAAGGACGCAGATATATAGGTCAGATACGGAGGGATACGCAAGGACGCAGATATATAGGTCAGATACGGACGGATACGCAAGGACGCAGATGTATAGGTCAGATACGGACGGATACGCAAGGACGCAGATGTATAGGTCAGATACGCAAGGACGCAGACATATAGGTCAGATACGGACAGATACGCAAGGACGCAGATATGTAGGTCAGATACGGACGGATACGCAAGGACGCAGACATAAAGGTTAGATACGGACAGATACGCAAAACCCACTATCTATTTGAATCGTTTGCTTTTCCGTCCCTTGTTTGTTTATTTATCAGTTGCGTCAACATGGCTTACAGTTGCGTATATTTTTCCTTTTTGGGATTTGTCAACATTGATTAGTGCAGTATTTTATATTTACGAATATAAAACAAGGATTCGTAAATAAAATTGTATTTTATAAACATGATCGTCTATCTATTGAGTGCAGTATTTTATACGAGTATATGCGACCCGTCATAAGCGACAATTGAATGTTTAGATATGCTTACACGCACAGATTCAACCCCTTCCTCTTGGGGTACCCCCTCTCACCAGGGTATGACCATTCCCTCTCCCCCTTCCTGATGGATGGGGAGAGACCAAGAACTTATACGTCTAACAATGCCGCTAGGCTTGATCGAAAGGAAAGAATAATATATATATATATATATATATATATATATATATATATATATATATATATATATATATATATATATTACCGCATGTTTTTCATACACTCATACAGTGTAATGCTATTGCTTTTTATTATCTCTCGCTCTCTCCCCCACTAACAATAGAACAACCTTTTTAGGCTTGCCATTGCATGTTTTAGTT
>NC_090755.1:81411979-81424479 GCF_036898095.1 Palaemon carinicauda
TTTTTAACCCTGTAAAAATATTTTTTCTAAAATTCAAAACGATCAAAAAGTCTTTTCCTCCCTGTGGAAATTTTTTTTTTCAATATTCAAAATGATAATCAAGCGTTTTTTAACCCTGTAAAATATTTTTGTTCAAGATTCTAAACAATGAAGAAGTGTTTTATAATCCTGTAACAAATTGTTTTGATATTCAGAATGATGAAAAAAGTCTTTTTAACCATGTAAAATGTTTGTTTTAAGATTCAAAACGTTAAAAAAGTCCTTTTTAACCCGGACGTTCAAAGTCTTTCTTTGTATTTTTACACAGTATTGATAAATTATGATTATTATGAATTTTATGTTCCTTTTTTTATATTAATAAACCTAAACAATGTTATTTATCATAATTCAATCATAAATGACGATTCCTTTGCTCAATATCTTGCTTTTTGGGCCACTGTGTCAGGCGAGACGATAAATAGAAAAAAAAAAAAAAAGAAAGAAATGGATATCCGACCCAAACTGAAAACGATGGCTATTTGAATAGAAGCTCTCTTGTACAGAGAAGCATTACCGAAAAAGATTTCAAGGCAATGTGAGAACCATCAGTTTTACTCCCTTTTTGAATAGCCAGCGCTGAAAGAAATCCTATTCCCCCTTTTTTTAAGATTCTTCCAAGAAATTGCCCAAAAGACTTGTAGTTCCCTTTCATCCAAAGAAAATTAGCAGTGTATTGAAATATTATTTCTAAGAAAATTAGCAGTGTATTGAAATATTTTCTCTAAAAAAATATCTTTGAGTAGAAATATTATCTCTAAGAAAATTAGCAGTGAATAGAAATAATATCTCTAAGAAAATTAGTTGTGTATAGAAAGATTTTCTCAAAGAAAATTAGCAGTGTATTGAAATATTTTCTCTTAGAAATTATCTGAGGATAGAAATATTATCTCTAAGAAAATTAGCAGTGAATAGGAATATTATCTCTTAGAAAATTAGTTATGTATAGAAATATTTCCTCAAAGAAAATTAGCAGTGAATAGAAATATTTTCTCAAAGAAAAACAGCTTTGTATAGAAATATTTCTCTGGGAAATTAGCAGTGTAAAGAAATATTTCTCTAAGAAAATTAGCAGCGAATAAAAGTTTTATCCCTTAGAAAATTAGCTGTGTATAGAAATATTTCCTCAAAGAAAAATAGATTTGTATAGAAATATTTCTCCGGGAAATTAGCTGTGTATAGAAATATTTCTCTAAGAAAATTAGCACTGAATAAAAGTTTTATCTCTTAGAAAATTAACTGTGTATAGAAATGTTTCCTCAAAGAAGATTATCAGTGAATAGAAATATTTTCCCCAGTCCCTAAAGATCTATTCAATCTTAGATCAAGGAGTTGTTATCCAACGAAGAAGCCAAAGAAGTAGTGGAAACCTTTCTAGCATTTCTTAAGACTAACTTCGTAAACAAAGATTCTATCGCATTTCTTCCCGAAGAGACCAATCGCTCCCTTGTCTCTCTTCCCTTGGGGAGAAAAATGGGAAGAGTAACAATCTTTGCCACCTCGCCTTTCGTAATCCTGTTTTATGGAGGTACGAAGATTTATCGTACTGATTTTTGCTTGTTGTTTTTATTTATATTCTGACTTGGGGAAAAAAGATTGATAAATAATTATAGGTTATGGGAAAATTTGCCTGTTTTCTTTATATTCTGAATTGGGGAAAAATGATTGATAAATATTTATAGGTTATGGAAAAATTTGCCTATTTTTCTTTATATTCTGACTTGGGGAAAAAAAGATTGACAAATTTCATAGGTTATGGGAAAATGTGCCTGTTACTTTTCTTTATATTCTGACTTGGGGAAAAATGATTGATAAATATTTATAGGTTATGGGAAAATTTGCCTATTACTACTTTTCTTTAAAATCTGACTTTGGGAAAAATGATTGATAAATATTTATAGGTTATGGGAAAATTTGCCAGTTTTCTTTATATTCTGACTTGGGGGAAAAAAGATTGATAAATATATATAGGTTATAGGAAAATTTGCTTGTTACTTTTCTTTATATTCTAACTTGGGGAAAAAAAGATTGATATTCATCAGTTATGGGAAAATTTTCCTGTTATTTTTCTTTATATTCTGACTTGGGGGAAAATGATTGATAAATATTTATAGGTTATATGAAAATTTGTCTGTTATTTTTCTTTATATTCTGACTTGGGGAAAAAAGATTGATATTCATAGGTTATGGGAAAATTTTCCTGTTATTTTTCTTTATATTCTGACTTGGGGAAAAGAGATTGATAAATATTTATAGGTTACGGGAAAATTTGCCTGTTACTTTTCTTTATATTCTGACTTGGGGAAAAAAAGATTGATAAATATTTATAGGTTATGGGAAAATATGCTTGTTACTTTTCTTTATATTGCGACTGGAGGAAAAGACTCATGATTGATGAATATTTATAGCTTATGTAAAAGAGTATGAGGGAAGATGGTGGCCTATTACTTTGCGATGTTCTGAAAGACTCGGCAATTGTTTTATCCTGTTTGAATGAGTAATAATAGTAATAATGAATAATTGTAATGCGCTTCACAAATTCCGATTGGGGAAAAGGACTTATGATTGATAAATATTTATAGCTTATGGAAAATGTATAAGAGAAAATGGTAGCGTATTACTTTGTTATATTCTGTAAGAATCGACAATCTTTCATCTTGTTTGAATAAAAATTATGAATAATTGTACTGCTCTTCACTGTCTTCACTGAAATCGTAGCACACTAGTATATATATATATATATATATATATATATATATATATATATATATATTTTTTTTTTTTTTTTTTTTTTTTTTTTGAAGTTTTTATAGTTTTATATATGATTTATTTTCATGTTACTGTTCTTAAAATATTTTATTCTAATGGTTCATTATTTCTCTTTTAGTTTATTTATTTCTTTATTTCCCTTACCTCTATGGGCTATTTTTTCCTGTTGGAGCCCCTATGGTTATAGCATCAGGCTTCTCCAACTAAGGTAATAATTATAATAATAGTAATAGTTATTATTATTATTATTATTATTATTATTATTATTATTATTATTATTATTATTATTATTATTATTATTATGAGGCCCTTTGCGTCAGTAGGCGTAGGAGGAGATTATTATTATTTTTATTATTATTATTATTATTATTATTATTATTATTATTATTATTATTATTATGAGGCCCTTTGCGTCAGTAGGCGTAGGAGATGATGATGATAAGGATTATTATTATTATTATTATTATTATTCTTATTATTATTATTATTATTATTAGTGAGATTACCTTATTGTGGCGAAAGGCTTTATATATCATCATAATCAGCAAAGCTGTACTAATCAGGGCCAACCATACTAGGTTGGTTTGGTGTGAGCGATCAGACTAGAGTCTCCCACCCTCACCATTCCGCACAGGCCAGGGTGGTGATGGAAACTGGCCAAACCCTAGACATTAACAAAGACATGTCTGAGGCCTTTGTCCTGCAGTGGATTAGAAACGGCTGCATTTGCTGTTGTTTGTTTGTCATTGTATATTCCTCTTGAATATTTTTTTTTTTTTGATTTATTGACTAATTTTCATCAATTACTCTTTATTTTATGCATTTATAATTTAGATTAGTTTCATCTATAAATATTGAATTACTTGGTACACATAGAGGCGAGGTAACTGGAATGAAACGACTTTCAAAATAGTAACGACTATAATTTTGTTATTGAAGTGACGCTAGTTTAATTAGTGTTGAGAGGTATCCCCTGGCACAATAGTTTAATTAGTGTTGAGAGGTATCCCCTGGCACAATAGTTTAATTAGTGTTGAGAGGTATCCCCTGGCACAATAGTTTAATTAGTGTTGAGAGGTATCCTGGCACAATAGTTTAATTAGTGTTGAGAGGTATCCCCTGGCACAATAGTTTAATTAGTGTTGAGAGGTATCCCCTGGCACAATAGTTTAATTAGTGTTGAGAGGCATCCCCTGGCACAATAGTTTAAATAGTGTTGAGAGGTATCCCCTGGCACAATAGTTTAATTAGTGTTGAGAGGTATCCCCTGGCACAATAGTTTAATTAGTGTTGAGAGGTATCCCCTGGCACAATAGTTTAATTAGTGTTGAGAGGCATCCCCTGGCACAATAGTTTAAATAGTGTTGAGAGGTATCCCCTGGCACAATAGTTTAATTAGTGTTGAGAGGTATCCCCTGGCACAATAGTTTAATTAGTGTTGAGAGGTATCCCCTGGCACAATAGTTTAATTAGTGTTGAGAGGCATCCCCTGGCACAATAGTTTAAATAGTGTTGAGAGGTATCCCCTGGCACAATAGTTTAATTAGTGTTGAGAGGTATCCCCTGGCACAATAGTTTAATTAGTGTTGAGAGGTATCCCCTGGCACAATAGTTTAATTAGTGTTGAGAGGTATCCCCTGGCACAATAGTTTAATTAGTGTTGAGAGGTATCCCCTGGCACAATAGTTTAATTAGTGTTGAGAGGTATCCCCTGGCACAATAGTTTAATTAGTGTTGAGAGGCATCCCCTGGCACAATAGTTTAAATAGTGTTGAGAGGTATCCCCTGGCACAATAGTTTAATTAGTGTTGAGAGGTATCCCCTGGCACAATAGTTTAATTAGTGTTGAGAGGTATCCCCTGGCACAATAGTTTAATTAGTGTTGAGAGGCATCCCCTGGCACAATAGTTTAAATAGTGTTGAGAGGTATCCCCTGGCACAATAGTTTAATTAGTGTTGAGAGGTATCCCCTGGCACAATAGTTTAATTAGTGTTGAGAGGTATCCCCTGGCACAATAGTTTAATTAGTGTTGAGAGGTATCCCCTGGCACAATAGTTTAATTAGTGTTGAGAGGTATCCCCTGGCACAATAGTTTAATTAGTGTTGAGAGGTATCCCCTGGCACAATAGTTTAATTAGTGTTGAGAGGTATATCCTGGCACAATAGTTTAATTAGTGTTGAGATGTATCCCCTGGCACAATAGTTTAAATAGTGTTGAGAGGTATCCCCTGGCACAATAGTTTAATTAGTGTTGAGAGGTATCCCCTGGCACAACAGTTTAATTAGTGTTGAGAGGTATCCCCTGGCACAATAGTTTAATTAGTGTTGAAAGGTATCCCCGGGCACAATAGTTTAATTAGTGTGGAGAGGTATCCCCTGGCACTTAATTAGTGTTGAGAGGTATCCCCTGGCACAATAGTTTAATCAGTGTTGAAAGGTATCCCCGGGCACAATAGTTTAATTAGTGTTGAGAGGTATCCCCTGGCACAATAGTTTAATTAGTGTTGAGAGGTATCCCCTGGCACAATAGTTTAATCAGTGTTGAAAGGTATCCCCGGGCACAATAGTTTAATTAGTGTGGAGAGGTATCCCCTGGCACAATAGTTTAATTAGTGTTGAGAGGTATATCCTGGCACAATAGTTTAATTAGTGTTGAAAGGTATCCCCTGGCACAATAGTTTAATTAGTGTTGAGAGGTATCCCCTGGCACAATAGTTTAATTAGTGTTGAGAGGTATCCCCTGGCACAATAGTTTAATTAGTGTTGAGAGGTATCCCCTGGCACAATAGTTTAATTAGTGTTGAGAGGTATATCCTGGCACAATAGTTTAATTAGTGTTGAAAGGTATCCCCTGGCACAATAGTTTAATTAGTGTTGAAAGGTATCCCCTGGCACAATAGTTTAATTAGTGTTGAGAGGTATCCCCTGGCACAATAGTTTAATTAGTGTTGAGAGGTATCCCCTGGCACAACAGTTTAATTAGTGTTGAGAGGTATCCCCTGGCACAACAGTTTAATTAGTGTGGAGAGGTATCCCCTGGCACAATAGTTTAATTAGTGTTGAGAGGTATCCCCTGGCACAATAGTTTAATTAGTGTTGAGATGTATCCCCTGGCACAATAGTTTAATTAGTGTTGAGAGGCATCCCCTGGCACAATAGTTTAATTAGTGTTGAGAGGCATCCCCTGGCACAATAGTTTAAATAGTGTTGAGAGGTATCCCCTGGCACAATAGTTTAATTAGTGTTGAGAGGTATCCCCTGGCACAATAGTTTAATTAGTGTTGAGAGGTATCCCCTGGCACAATAGTTTAATTAGTGTTGAGAGGCATCCCCTGGCACAATAGTTTAAATAGTGTTGAGAGGTATCCCCTGGCACAATAGTTTAATTATTGTTGAGAGGTATCCCCTGGCACAATAGTTTAATTAGTGTTGAGAGGTATCCCCTGGCACAATAGTTTAATTAGTGTTGAGAGGCATCCCCTGGCACAATAGTTTAAATAGTGTTGAGAGGTATCCCCTGGCACAATAGTTTAATTAGTGTTGAGAGGTATCCCCTGGCACAATAGTTTAATTAGTGTTGAGAGGTATCCCCTGGCACAATAGTTTAATTAGTGTTGAGAGGTATTTCCTGGCACAATAGTTTAATTAGTGTTGAGATGTATCCCCTGGCACAATAGTTTAATTAGTGTTGAGAGGCATCCCCTGGCACAATAGTTTAATTAGTGTTGAGAGGCATCCCCTGGCACAATAGTTTAAATAGTGTTGAGAGGTATCCCCTGGCACAATAGTTTAATTAGTGTTGAGAGGTATCCCCTGGCACAATAGTTTAATTAGTGTTGAGAGGTATCCCCTGGCACAATAGTTTAATTAGTGTTGAGAGGCATCCCCTGGCACAATAGTTTAAATAGTGTTGAGAGGTATCCCCTGGCACAATAGTTTAATTAGTGTTGAGAGGTATCCCCTGGCACAATAGTTTAATTAGTGTTGAGAGGTATCCCCTGGCACAATAGTTTAATTAGTGTTGAGAGGTATCCCCTGGCACAATAGTTTAATTAGTGTTGAGAGGTATCCCCTGGCACAATAGTTTAATTAGTGTTGAGAGGTATCCCCTGGCACAATAGTTTAATTAGTGTTGAGAGGTATATCCTGGCACAATAGTTTAATTAGTGTTGAGATGTATCCCCTGGCACAATAGTTTAAATAGTGTTGAGAGGTATCCCCTGGCACAATAGTTTAATTAGTGTTGAGAGGTATCCCCTGGCACAACAGTTTAATTAGTGTTGAGAGGTATCCCCTGGCACAATAGTTTAATTAGTGTTGAAAGGTATCCCCGGGCACAATAGTTTAATTAGTGTGGAGAGGTATCCCCTGGCACTTAATTAGTGTTGAGAGGTATCCCCTGGCACAATAGTTTAATCAGTGTTGAAAGGTATCCCCGGGCACAATAGTTTAATTAGTGTTGAGAGGTATCCCCTGGCACAATAGTTTAATTAGTGTTGAGAGGTATCCCCTGGCACAATAGTTTAATCAGTGTTGAAAGGTATCCCCGGGCACAATAGTTTAATTAGTGTGGAGAGGTATCCCCTGGCACAATAGTTTAATTAGTGTTGAGAGGTATATCCTGGCACAATAGTTTAATTAGTGTTGAAAGGTATCCCCTGGCACAATAGTTTAATTAGTGTTGAGAGGTATCCCCTGGCACAATAGTTTAATTAGTGTTGAGAGGTATCCCCTGGCACAATAGTTTAATTAGTGTTGAGAGGTATCCCCTGGCACAATAGTTTAATTAGTGTTGAGAGGTATATCCTGGCACAATAGTTTAATTAGTGTTGAAAGGTATCCCCTGGCACAATAGTTTAATTAGTGTTGAAAGGTATCCCCTGGCACAATAGTTTAATTAGTGTTGAGAGGTATCCCCTGGCACAATAGTTTAATTAGTGTTGAGAGGTATCCCCTGGCACAACAGTTTAATTAGTGTTGAGAGGTATCCCCTGGCACAACAGTTTAATTAGTGTGGAGAGGTATCCCCTGGCACAATAGTTTAATTAGTGTTGAGAGGTATCCCCTGGCACAATAGTTTAATTAGTGTTGAGAGGCATCCCCTGGCACAATAGTTTAATTAGTGTTGAGAGGCATCCCCTGGCACAATAGTTTAAATAGTGTTGAGAGGTATCCCCTGGCACAATAGTTTAATTAGTGTTGAGAGGTATCCCCTGGCACAATAGTTTAATTAGTGTTGAGAGGTATCCCCTGGCACAATAGTTTAATTAGTGTTGAGAGGTATCCCCTGGCACAATAGTTTAATTAGTGTTGAGAGGTATATCCTGGCACAATAGTTTAATTAGTGTTGAGAGGTATCCCCTGGCACAATAGTTTAATTAGTGTTGAGAGGTATCCCCTGGCACAATAGTTTAATTAGTGTTGAGAGGTATCCCCTGGCACAATAGTTTAATTAGTGTTGAGAGGTATATCCTGGCACAATAGTTTAATTAGTGTTGAAAGGTATCCCCTGGCACAATAGTTTAATTAGTGTTGAAAGGTATCCCCTGGCACAATAGTTTAATTAGTGTTGAAAGGTATCCCCTGGCACAATAGTTTAATTAGTGTTGAGAGGTATCCCCTGGCACAATAGTTTAATTAGTGTTGAAAGGTATCCCCTGGCACAATAGTTTAATTAGTGTTGAGAGGTATCCCCTGGCACAATAGTTTAATTAGTGTTGAGAGGTATCCCCTGGCACAACAGTTTAATTAGTGTTGAAAGGTATCCCCGGGCACAATAGTTTAATTAGTGTGGAGAGGTATCCCCTGGCACAATAGTTTAATTAGTGTTGAGAGGTATATCCTGGCACAATAGTTTAATTAGTGTTGAAAGGTATCCCCTGGCACAATAGTTTAATTAGTGTTGAGAGGTATCCCCTGGCACAATAGTTTAATTAGTGTTGAGAGGTATCCCCTGGCACAATAGTTTAATTAGTGTTGAGAGGTATCCCCTGGCACAATAGTTTAATTAGTGTTGAGAGGTATATCCTGGCACAATAGTTTAATTAGTGTTGAGATGTATCCCCTGGCACAATAGTTTAAATAGTGTTGAGAGGTATCCCCTGGCACAATAGTTTAATTAGTGTTGAGAGGTATCCCCTGGCACAATAGTTTAATTAGTGTTGAGAGGTATCCCCTGGCACAACAGTTTAATTAGTGTTGAGAGGTATATCCTGGCACAATAGTTTAATTAGTGTTGAAAGGTATCCCCTGGCACAATAGTTTAATTAGTGTTGAGAGGTATCCCCTGGCACACCAGACTACATAATTAGGAAAGGTCATTAACAACTGCCCTGATGATTTGTTTACGATGCGAACCCCCTCTGACGATTGAGATCATATTTTCGCCTCGAGTCCGCGAGGAAAAAAAAAAGCGAAGAATTATCAAAGGATTTTCTTCTTTTAGACGATGTCGACTCTATTCCTCGATAAACAGAGATCATAGGGACGGTAGTTTTAGTTTGGGGATCATCGGTCAAAGGGAAAATGATTCTTCGTGAGTTCGTGTTAAAAGTGATCTCTTTGATCAATGAAGGAAATTGATAATATTAAATTATAGTGTTTTTTTGGACTTGCTGTGTTGTTCAGTGATGCAACCGTGCTTTTGTTGGCAGTGCATATTACTGCAGCTATATATATATATATATATATATATATATATATATATATATATATATATATATATATATATATATACATATATACGTTTATATATAATGTATATATATATATTATATATACACTATATATATATATATATATATATATATATATATATATATATATATATATATATATATATATATATATATATATATGTGTGTGTATATATGTGTGTATATACGTATTTATATATATATATATATACATATATATATATATATACATATATATATGTATGTATATATATATAAATACGTATATATATGTGTGTACATATATATATGTATGTATGTATTTATGAACCACAAATGGTATTTAATGTCTAATTGAAAATTGGGAATAAATATCCATTGCTCTATTTTTTTTTTCTTTTTACGATAAATGCTTCCAGCTGGACAAGGCCTCAAACCTATGCCTCTGAGTTTAAACAATGCCAGCAGTAGACTCTACCAATTGAGCCGTCTGTACAATTTCCTCTCAAATTCAGGAATCTTTCCCTGGCTTATAATCAGTCTATCTCCACCATGAGATTAGATTGGTATTTTAGTTTTTTAAGGCTTTAAACCTCACTGTCCTTGTGAGCTAAGGATGAGGAGGTTGGGAAGCCATTGCCTGGCCCTCCCTGGTCCTAGCGAAGGGGCTTTAGCGCTGATCACACACACACACACACACACACATATATATATATATATTTATATATATATATACGTATATATATACATATATATATATATATATATATATATATATATATATATATATATATATATATATATATATATATATGGTCAGTCTTTAGGGCCTTGTCCACCTAGGGCATAATCAATGTCTCTTGCGTCTGCTATTCATGAGTGACCTTCAAACAAATTATTCCTACGGTATATGAAGTGTAGAGTAATATGCCCAAGTACCACACACTATATATGAATGTATATATATAGATATATATATATATATATATATATATATATATATATATATATATATATATATATATATATATATATATATATATTCACACATGCATATATTTACTGTATATGTGTACACATACGTATATATGCATGCACCTCTGTCTGTCTTTATATATATATATATATGTGTGTGTGTGTGTATACATACATATATATATGTATGTGTGTATGTATGTATAATTCGAGTGAGTTTGTTTGTTACTCCATTTAAAACAGACCTTTTTTTCTTCCATATTATTTTTCTTACACAATAAATAACAGTGTGAGTAAATATATAGTCCACTCAACCCCCTGAGAGCAAAGTAGGGTAAATGAAAAAGAGTGACCCTTTTGGTATCTCGAGGGGCGGGGGAAAATTTTGAATGATGATACTGAAAGTGAAAACAAATGGCCTCTCTCTCTCTCTCTCTCTCTCTCTCTCTCTCTCTCTCTCTCTCTCTCTCTCTCTCTCTCTCTCTCTCTCTCTCTCTCTCTCTCCATTTGGTCTAGACATTAGGGAAGTCTCTCTCTCTCTCTCTCTCTCTCTCTCTCTCTCTCTCTCTCTCTCTCTCTCTCTCTCTGTCCATTTGGTCTAGACATTAGGAAAGTCTCTCTCTCTCTCTCTCTCTCTCTCTCTCTCTCTCTCTCTCTCTCTCTCTCTCTCTCTCTCTCTCTCTCTCAGTGGGATTTCGAGTTTATGTCCTATATTTTCGTACAATCAGTTTTGAAGTTAAGTTTTATTTTTTATATTTGTTATTTTTTAGTTACTATATAAATGTTCATTATAAATATAAACATAAAAAAGTACTGTAAATGTACGTCCGAATATTTCTTTTATTTTCATTTTCTCTACAGACCCTTGAATTTTGGAATTTTTTACTTCACGTTAAAAAAAATTTGACCAAACCCTTTAACTCGATGGTTTCACGAAAAGAAATTGTTATAATGTTAGTAGTAACATGACTATGATTTTCTAAGGGTTCTTCCGTGAAAAAAAAAATATGATAATAAGGATAATACTGATTGGGGTTTGGTCGTTTCTCATCACCATGCTGGCCACTGCAAAGGGGCGATGGTGGGAGACTTTAGTCTGATCACTCACAGCAAACCAACTCAGTAAAGGTGTCCCTAACTAGTTCAGCTTTGCTGCTCATGGCGATACACAAACCCTTTCACCACGTTAAGGTATTTACGCTTAAAAAGGTGTGTGTGTATGTATATATGTATATATATATATATATATATATATATATATATATATACATATATATATATGTATATATATATATATATATATATATATATATATATATATATATATATATATATATATATATATATATATATATACATATATATATATATATATATATATATATATATATTTATAAATATATGTTTATATATATATATATATTTATATTTATATATATAGTTATATAGATATATTTATATATATATATATTTATATATATATATATATATATATACATATATATATATACATACATAGAGAGAGAGAGAGAGAGAGAGAGAGAGAGAGAGAGAGAGAGAGAGAGAGAGAGAGAGAGAGAGATAAAAGTTTCTGTGCTTGTATGTGCGAAAATGTTTTAAAAGTCTTCAAAGAAATCCCTATCCATTTCCTCCCCTTACCTTATTCATTAGAGTCAACCCCATTTCCTCAGCAGTCCAGAAATCCATCTTTCCCCCGAGGAAGAATAATTGATGAGGCGCTGGAAAATTCCTTTCAGTTCGACTTGATTAGCTTCTTTTGTCTCTGATGTCCCCCTCTTGGGTCTTCTTCAGGTGTGGTCCATCCTTCCCTCTTATTTGTTGTCCTTTCTCTTTCCCCTATTTATTTTTCTCCACCTTTTCCTCCTTCTCTATCGATTAGTTTTAATTTTTTTTTGCAACACTAACGTTACAGACGTCAACACTTCTGTTATGGTTATGTAAAAAGTCTACGGGGTTTGGACCCAGCGTTTCATTATTAGGCAATGTGTTATTACCCTCTTATTTATTTTCACTTCTCTTTCCCC
>NC_090755.1:81429479-81439479 GCF_036898095.1 Palaemon carinicauda
AATTTCTCTTATCCATTTCCCTTTCTTTCAGTCAATTTCTGTATCTTTTTCCTTTGCTTCCAATCAATTTCTCTATCAAGTTGCCTTTCAATGTCTCTATTCCCAGTTCTTTGAGTCAATTTCTCTTATCCATTTCCCGCTCTTCAATCAATTTTTCCATCTATTTCCCTTTCTTTCACCCAATGTCTCTATTTCCAGTTCTTTGAGTCAATTTCTCTCATCTATTTCCCTTTCTATCAGTCAATTTCTGTATCTTTTTCCTTTGCTTCCATTCAATTTCTCTATCAAGTTGCCTTTCAATGTCTCTATTTCCAGTTCTTTGAGTCAATTTCTCTTATCCATTTCCCTCTCTTTCAGTCAATTTCTGTATCTTTTTCCTTTGCTTCCATTCAATTTCTCTATCAAGTTGCCTTTCAATGTCTCTATTTCCAGTTCTTTGAGTCAATTTCTCTCATCTATTTCCCTTTCTATCAGTCAATTTCTGTATCTTTTTCCTTTGCTTCCATTCAATTTCTCTATCAAGTTGCCTTTCAATGTCTCTATTTCCAGTTCTTTGAGTCAATTTCTCTCATCCATTTCCCGCTCTTTCACTCAATATCTCTATTTCCAGTTCTTTGAGTCAATTTCTCTGATCCATTTCCCTCTCTTTCACTCAATATCTCTATTTCCAGTTCTTTGAGTCAATTTCTCTCATCCATTTCCCGCTCTTTCACTCAATATCTCTATTTCCAGTTCTTTGAGTCAATTTCTCTTATCCATTTCCCTCTCTTTCAGTCAATTTCTGTCTCTTTGTCCTTTGCTTCCAATCAATTTATCTATCAAGTTGCCTTTCAATGTCTCTATTTCCAGTTCTCTTATCCATTTCCCGCTCTTTCACTCAATATCTCTAGCTATTTCCCTTCCTGGGGGAAGCGAGCGTGCAAGGCTGGTTGGCACACTCTATTACTTTCTCACTCGCGTGTCTGTCACCAGATGATGTAATATCACTCTTGGAATTCTTGGAGGAAAGGAGAGAAGTCTGAAGAAAAAATATATCCTTGGGGTTGATAAGGGTTGTTAGCGTTATCGCCATTTTCATAGAAAAGATAAAATGAGATAAGGAAATATTTTGATATGCTCAGGGAAGGTTGTGGAAGGAAAGATGAAATATGATTATGTAGTATTTTCATATAATTATCGAAGGTTGTGGAAGAAATGATAAAATATGATTATGAAATATTTTTATATCATTCTCAGGGAAGGTTGTGGAAGAAATGATAAAATATGATTATGAAATATCTTTATATCATTCTCAGGGAAGGTTGTGGAAGAAATGATAAAATATGATTATGAAATATTTTTATATAATTCTCAGGGAAGGTTGTGAAAGAAATGATAAGATATGATTATGATTTTTTTTATATCATTCCCAGGGAAGGTTGTGGAACGAAAAATAAAATATGATTATGAAATATTTTGATATTCTCAGGGAAGGTTGTGGAAGAAATGATAAAATATGATTATTATATAATTCCCAGAGAAGGTTGTGGAAGAAATGATAAAATATGATTAAGAAATATTTGTTAATACAATTTTCAGAGAAGATTGTGGAACGAAAGATAAAATATGATTATGAAATATTTTCATATAATTAATGGTAACTCAGTAGAAAATGGTAAACAGCCATCACTTTAAAAATGTTTCCTAAAATAGTTATGGATATTTGTACATGGTTTAAATTACCCTTTAAAGTAGAATATGACCCATTGCTTGAAACATCTCCAATATAATCCTCTCTACAATTTTTATGGAAAAAAACATATTTTAGACATTTCCTCCGAAGAGAAAGGTGAACTAGCCATGCCTTTTTCTTTTCCTTAAGACAACACAGTTTTCTCCTTGTATTCTCGAGCAAGAAAACTTTTTTTTTTTTTTTTTGGCAAGGTATTTTTTTGCCTTTGCGTTTTTTTTTTTTTTTTTTTTGTGGGGGGGGGGGGAAGATAGGCGGGGTGGGGGGTATCTAGAAGGGAAGACGTTGGGTAGGGGGAGGGATATTGAGGGGGGGGGGGAGGAGGAGGAAAAAGCGTTTGAAGCCATTACTTTGCGTTTCCCTTTGCCAGCTTATTTGCGAATGGAAAAGCACCAAGAATTTTACTTGTTCCTTTTGGAAGGAAAACAATAACATGTTTCTTTTGTCATTTTGAAGTCTCGTGGTTTTTTTTTTTTTCTTTTCTTTTTTTACTTAAAGCTAAGATCTTGTTTATGTAACAGGACCGAACATATAAAACTTAAAGAATGTTGCCACACATATTCTTCAACTCTCCTCCCAAAGTATTATTATTATTATTATTATTACTTGCTAAGCTACAACCCTATTTGGAAAAGCAGGCTTTTATAAGCCCATGGGCTCCAACAGGGAAAATAGCCCATTGAGGAAAGGAAGCAAGGAAAAATAAAATATTTTAAGAAGAGTAACAACACTAAAATAACTATCTCCTACATAATCTATAAAAACTTTAACAAAACCATAGGAAGAGAAATACGATACAATAGTGTGCCCGAGTGTATCCTCAAGCAAGAGAACTCTAACCCAAGACAGTGAAAGACAAGATTAGAGAAGGTATGTATATTAGGGTGGCAATAAGAAGGGTGTATCAGCTACGTTACCCATGGATTCAATGCTCCAACAGATATTTTACCTTAAAAAGGAAATTCTGTTCAACTGAAACATAAATGAAATACTGCATGTGTTCAGCCACGCAAAAAGAAAAATAGTAACTGCCACAGTTCTCTGTCCAAGACAAGAAATTTCCCAACTCCCTGGTTTTAAAGGCCGCTCATGAATGGCAGAGGCAAGGGACAGTGACAATCCCTTAGCTATAGTCCATTTCTTTTAGCGATGCATATTTGCACCGACTCGCAGCGGTGCCCTTTTAGCTCGGAAAAGTGTCCTGATCGCTGATTGGTTAGAAATATCTTGTCCAACCAATCAGCGATCCGGAAACTTTTCCGAGCTAAAAGGGCACCGCTGCGAGTAGGTGCAAATATGCATCGCTAAAAGAAATGGACTATAGTAGAACAGTGCCCTACAGACTGACCAGATATGATCAGCGCCCAAGCTAGGACTAAGGGGGTCCAGGCAATGGCTGTTGATGGCTCAGCAGGTAGACCTCTAGGCTCTCGTAAACCCACATTTTTTAGCTCACAAAAAATGGTGAGGTTGTAGACACTACAAAAAAACTATCGAATTTGAGCGGGACTCCAACCCCAGTTTGGCGGAACAGCAGGCAGGGACGTTACCAATAGGCCACCACAGTACATCAAGCATTAAATATTCATCATCATCATCTCCTCTTACGCCTATTGACGCAAAGGGTCTCGGTTCGATTTCGCCAGTCATCTCTATCTGGAGTTTTTAAATCAATATTTCTCCATTCATCATCTCCGACTACACGCTTCCTAGTCCTTAGCCATTTGGGTCTTCCAACTCTTCTAGTGCCTTGTGGAGCCAGGTTGAAAATTTGGTGCAGTAATCTCACTTGGGGAGTGCGAAGAGCATACCCAAAGCATCTCCATCTACCCCTCACTATGATCTTAGTTATGTTATATCTGTTAATATTTCGTAAATTTAACAATTTATGCAAATAAACGTTACTTTCGTCAGCACTTGGTAACATTACACCCAATATCAAACAAGTAACATCCATGGTAATCAGCTTAAACTTCAGCTAATTAACTACAAAGCTTTTAAGCCGTCGAAGCTATTAGCAGTGTAAGATTATCCCGCAGTATTGCATAACCGTAATAAAAATTTCGATGTACATTCATTCATTCATTCATTCTGGTGTCTATTAATTGTTAATAAGGATTTATTCCGGGTCATGAAGTTCATTTAATTGGCGCCTTATTGCAATGTTGGGACTCATTTACGAGATTCTTTTTTTTTTTTTTTTTTTACAATTTTGGGGTTTTAACGCATTTGTAGGCTTATTGTAGTTAGGTATACTGTAATATATACAGTATATGTTTATATATTATATATATGTATAATATATATATGTATATATATATATATATATATATATATATATATATATATATATATATTATATATATTATATATATGTATATATATATATATATATATATATATATATATATTATATATATGTATATATATATATATATATATATATATATATATATATATATATATATATATATATATATATATATATATATATATATATATTTATATATTGGTATGATGTTTAGAAAAAATAATCTCTACCTGGAAATGTTCTGTAAAAAAACAAATTCTTTCATTCTCTATTCATCATCATCATCATCATCTCCTGCTACGCCTACTGACGCAAAGGGCCTCTGTTCGATTTCGCCAGTCGTCTCTATCGTGAGCTTTTAATTCAATACTTCTCCATCCATCATATCCTAATACAATAGATATATTTTCAATAAATATTTATTAGTTGTGTTGTCTCAAACGTCATATAATTAACTTATAAATCATTAGCGTTATGTTTGATTTGATTTTTTCTTAAGTAAATATAATTTTAGGTTATTAGGTAATTTTAACTTATTCTTTCGTATTTTCTTATTACTAGAAAAAAAACTTGAGTAATGTTTCATTTGATTCCAGACGTAAAATATGTCATTAAATGTGTTTTGGCTAATGCTTTTATTTTATTTCATTTTTATTTTTCTATTCTATTTATTTATTTTTTTTTTTGAGAAGGAAACTTGGGTCATGTTTTTTTTCATACCTATATATTATATATGTATGTATATATATATATATATATATATATATATATATATATATATATATATATATATATATTCAGATAGATAGGACTAACAGAGGCCTACAAACACACCTACATACATACATACATATGCATATGTACGCAATATGTATATATATATATATATATATATATATATATATATATATATATATATATATATATATATATATATATATATATATATGAATGTGTTTGCGTGTGTGTGTATGCAAGCGTGCGTGTCTGCATCCACAAGAGATATAAAGAGAGTTTGTTAAAAGAAACCAAAGACTCAAATTATAGTCAAATAACACACACACGCCCCAAAAAATACCATTACGGAGTCTGTGAAGGATAACTTCAGGAATTCTCTCCGCTTAAGTAGGCGCGCTGCTAAAACCTTGACAGTTGGTACTCGGCGTGAGTGCCACTGAGTGTTTCCACTCGAGCTAACATAAAGAGGATAGAATAGGCTCAGCCTCAGAGTTAACATTTCTTAGGTAAACATTTGTCAAGGCTGAGTAAACATTCTTGACCGGTTTTCTATGATAGAGAGACTTTTTTTTTTTCAAAATCAGAATGTTCTAAGATGGCGTCTGTAAACAGTAGTTTCTTATTCTTGAAAAGGGTCGTGGATTTTTGTAGTATTCTTGAAAATAGACGTACGTTAATATATTTGGAGACTTTGTAGTTCGTTGGGACAGAATGGATGTAAAATTTCACACCGTATTATTTTCCAATGTTGACTATTTTCCCCTAACACAAAGAAGAATCATCATAGGCTTTGCAACGGCGCCTCTAGTAATCTTGCAATGTATTCCTTTTTTAGCCTTTCTTTTATTTTATCTGTTTATCCCTATAAAATGCACTTCCTTAGAGCGAGGTGTGCCAGGAATTCATGTGTCCAACTGTACATAAATCGGATCACGTTTAGTAAAGGTGTCTGGTTTCAGTTCCAGTTCCGTCTGAATAGATGCTCATCAGAACGTCAGCTGGGCAAGCCTAACCCCCACAATGGTACTTAACCACAGTAGTGGACTCCCCAGTAAGCAGCGCCAACTCAGGGTCCTGGGCTGTGATCGCTCTGCTGCCATCTGAATGCTAGGCGAACACGCTACGACAATATTAGCGTTGAATACTTTGTAAATTCACTATAAATATTTAGCCGTCAGTGTTGGTGGATCGCGTACACTATACTCAATTTTTTATAACGAAGCGCATGCTCATTTACACTGACTCGCAGGGGTGCCCTTTTAGCTCGGAAAAGTTTTCTACTATAATCCATTTCCTTTAGCGAGTCATATTTGCACCGACTCGCAACGGTGCCCTTTTAGCTCGGAAAAGTTTCCTGGTCGCTGATTGGTTAGAATTATCTTGTCCAACCAATCAGCGATCAGGAAACTTTTCCGAGCTAAAAGGGCACCGCTGCGAGTCGGTGCAAATATGACTCGCTAAAAGAAATGGACTATAGCTGATTGGTTAGAATTATTTTGTCCAACCAATTGACTTGTAGGAAACTTTTCCGAGCTAAAAGGGCACCCCTGCGAGTCAGTACAAGTGTGCCTAAAAAAAAAAAGAAAAAAAAAATAGTAATTTTACATGACCACCTTCATCTTGTACAAAAACCAATCGAGGCTTTTGTGTCTCCAGTACGTCATAGTCATCCATACTGCAAAATTGCTTCTCTGTTGCAATCTTGTTGCATTCGGAACAATCGACCTGTTTCATTTCAACTTCCTTTTCGGAGCATGTCTCTTCTTCCAGCTCGTTTTTCACGTTCGCTTCTTTTTTCTTTCTTTTTCTTTTTTTTTATCCTCGTTCCTTCTTTCCTTTGTCGTCCATTTTAATTTGAGTTTTCCATTCTAGAATAACATTTTTTTTTATTTAGTTTAACATTTTAGAATACATTTTTTCCATTCTTGAATATTTTTTTTCTAGAATACATTTTTTTTAGTTTAACATTCTAGAATCCTTTCTCTTCAATTTTAGAATAAATTCATTTAGTTTAACATTCTAGAATACCTTTTATTCAATTCTATAATACATGTTTTTAGTTTAACATTCTCGAATACTTTTTTGGTTTTCCACTCTAGAATTCCAATTTTAATGGTTTAACATTATAGAATACCAAATTTTATTAGTTTAACATTCTAGAATACATCTTTTTAGTTTTTAATTCTAGAGTACGCCTTTTTATTAGTTTATTTGTTGATTTTACACCACAACTTTGTTTATTTACATCACGAATACGAAATCGTCTGAGCCCCTTGTACGATCTATGGGCCACTCACCTATAGCTCTCACGCATTCTGTTTATTCCTGGAATTAAGGGCCATCATTTCCAATGTGTGTATGTGTTGCGGTGGCCTATTGGAAGCGTCCCTGCCTGGCGTTCTGCCGGAATGGGGTTCGAGCCACGCTCAATCCCAATAGCTCCTTGTAGTGTCTACAACATCGCCATCCTTGTGTGCTAAGGATAGAGGACTTTGGGAGCCTGTAGGTCTACTTGTTGAGTCATTAGCAGTCATTGCCTTGCCCTCCCTGGTCCCAGGGTTGGTGTAGAGTGGGTTTGGACGCTTATCATATGTATATATGGTCAGTCTGTAAGGCATTGTCTTGCTAGCTTGGGCAGTATCACCGTCCTTTGTCGCTGTTATTCATGAGTGCCCTTTAAACCTTTAAAGCGCATCCGTTGCTGTGTCTGAAAATGCTAATTAACATTTATTATACTACCTCTTACCGTCTGTATGCCAGAGAGCACCTTGCTTGATATTTATAACCCCCATTAACAGAAGGGGAAAATATATAACCACTGTCCCACTCACACTACTTCAGTTTAATCTATCCCCGCTGTTCCTCGCGTCATATAAATTCTGCCTGACTAATTGGGTAACCTACTTTGAACACTCGTCGGGGGGCGGGGTGGGGGGAGGGGGGGGGGCGACGCCGTAAGTCGCTCTGGCGAGAGGTCGCGGCTCAATGTGCCCCTGGAGGAGCATCATCTCCAGAATGCAATTGCGAAGCCAAAAGTTTCTGTCGCATTTTTGACATCGAGTCTGCGACAGGAGGGAAGTGTCGAAATCATTTTGCCATGATTTCGAAGCTTAAAATTTTCAGTTCATCAATGCTCACTTTGTTTTTATTAGTGTACGCGACCCGTCAAAAACGACGGGTAAATATTTAGGTAGAGATGCACATATACACACGCACACACATACAGATTCAATACTCCCCCCCTTTGTGGGAGATTGTGGTGTACAAGTGTACCTCTCGGGGTACCCTCTTTCGCCAGGGTATGACTACTTCCCTTCCCCTTACCCGAGGGACGGAGAGAGACCGAGTAGTCACACGTTTTGGCAATGCCCCCCCTCTCTCTCTCTCTCTCTCTCTCTCTCTCTCTCTCTCTGTAAATATATATATATATATAATATATATATGTGTATATATATATAAATATATTTATATACTGTGTATATATATATATATATATATATATATATATATATATATATATATTTATATATACATACATATAAATATATAACCAAACTCTTGCTCCTCATGACTACTCCCTCTTCCCCCCTACTCGAGGATCAGGGATAGACCAAGTAGTCATACGTTTGTCAATGCCGTTATATATATATATATATATATATATATATATATATATATATATATATATGTATATATATAACTAGACAGTTGGTCTTTATTATATAGAGGAGATTGTGATTCAGTGTTTCAAAGATTCATGTGACTATATAGCCATTTGAATTTAATTTTAAATATTTATTAGCCCTTTTTAACATTTCAAAGTTTTATGAGAGCATATTTGAATTCAGTAGAAAATAATGTTTTTTCCTAATATTGCTTTATAGAGATAGCATTATTTTTATGAATTTTTTTACAAATTTAGTATTGAATATTTTTGTTGTTTGTGATATTCAGCCATTTAAATCGTGTTTTGTCTCGCTAAATCTTTATTCTTCGTTTTTCTTTACTTATTCTCAATCAAAATACTTCATTAGGGTGGAAATATCATTGGAAACAAGTAGAAAGTGCAATTATATATTTTAAACCTCCGCCAATGAAATGTCAACAATTTACTAAAGTCTACGGACCAAGCCTGCCCTCTTTCATATGTTGACTGTGATTTAATTTACTGTATGATAAAAATCCCGGATCCAAATGGTGATTCGAATCACTGCCAAAATCGAATCACCTTTAAGTTAGCCCAATTATGAAAGCCTGAAAGTTTCATTAAAATTCGCCCGTAACTTTCTGAGTTAGGCTGGTGACAAACAAACAGAGTTGAAAACATAATCTTGTCGGGGATATTATTATTATTATTTTTATTATTATTGTTATTATTATTATTATTATTATTATTATTATTATTATTTTTTGTTATTATTATTTTTATTATTAATAGTAATATTATTATTATCATTATTATTATTATTATTATTATTATTATTATTATTATTATTATTAATAGTAATAATAATATTATTATCATTATTATTATTATTAGCTCAGCCACAACCCTAGTTGGAAAAGCAGGATGCTATAAGCTCCGGGGCACCAACAGGAAAAATAGCCCAGTGAGGAAAGGAAAGTAGAAAAAAATAAAATAAAAGTAACAACATTAAAATATATATCTCCTATAAAAACATTAACAAAACAAGAGTAAGAAAAATAAGACAGAATAGTGTGTTGGGGTGTACCCTCAAGCAAGAGAACTCTAAGAAATAATAGTAGACTAATGATAATACAGAAAGAAATGAATACACATAAACAGGCAATAAACTAAAGTTTTGTTTACATTGTCTCAAATTAAAGCATAAGAAAATATTTTTAAAAACATTTTCTCAAATAAAAGCATAAAATAATATTTAATAATACATTTTCTCAAATAAAAGCATAAAATAATATTTTTTAATACATTTTCTCAAATAAAAGTACAAAATAATATGTTTTTAATACATTTTCTCAAATAAAAGCATAAAATAATATGTTTTTAATACATTTGCTCAAATAAAAGCATAAAATAATATGTTTTTAATACATTTTCTCAAATAAAAGCATAAAATATGTTTTTAAAACATTTTCTCAAATAAAAGCATAAAAAATATTTTTTTTATACATTTTCTCAAATAAAAGCATAAAATTATATTTTTTATACATTTTCTCAAATAAAAGCATAAAATAATATG
>NC_090755.1:81450212-81455212 GCF_036898095.1 Palaemon carinicauda
AAGGTACGATATTCCCACGTATGGGTGTTCTTGACAGTGCATCAGCTATACGATTGTCTTGACCACGAATGTGCTGAACACTGATATTGAAGTTTTGTAAGTAGAGAGACCATCTTAAAATTTTCTGGTTAACATTTCGAGCTCTGTTCAAGAAGACGAGGGGGGTTGTGGTCGGTTAACACAGTAATGGGGTTATTTGTGGAAACGTAGACTTCATATTTCTGCAAGGCTTGTACTATAGCTAGGAGCTCTTTCTCCACAGTAGATAGCGACCTTTGGTGCTTCTTCAACCTGCATGAATAGTAAGACACAGGGTGAAGCAAGTTAGTTTCAGGCTTCTCTTGTAGGAGGACAGCACCAACCCCGTAGTCACATGCATCTACCTGGAGAACAAAAGGTTTTGAAGGATCAGGAGTTGTTAATACTGGTTTACAGCAAAGTAGGCTTTTGATCTGGTTGAAGGAGTCCTGACATGATTCATCCCATACGAATTTAGTCTTAGTACTGGTCAAGTTTAACAACGGATGAGCTACATTACTGTAATTCTTGCAAAATCTGCGGTAATATGAGGTCATTCCAATAAATCTCATTACTTCTTTTTCTATTTGTAGATACGGGATAATTTAATATAGCTTCTATGTTAGTGGTTTTAGGCAAGATTTCCCCACTTCCAATAACATGTCCCAAGTACTTTACACGAGCTCTGGCAAAGTTTGACTTAGCAAGATTTATTGTTAATCTCAACCTTCTAAATCTATCAAGAAGTGCTTTAAGCTTACCAAGATGTTCCTCCCATGTGTCAGACACTACAAGAATGTCATCCAGGTAACCGTAAACCCCAACCAGATCTCTTATAACATCATTTACCATTCTCTGAAATGTGGCAGGTGCGTTGCACAAACCAAAAGGAAGTCTTTCATATTGAAACAACCCAAAGGGAGTAATAAAAGCGGACATCTCCTTCGCTCTCCCTGACAATGGTACTTGATAATATCCCTTCAGCATATCGACTTGGGTTAAATATTTCGACTTACCAATGGAGTCCAGTATATCATCAATACGTGGTAGGGGATAACTGTCTTTTATGGTTACCGAATTTAATTTTCTAAAGTCTGTACATAACCTGACCTTACCATTAGACTTGGGCACTAGTAAGCAAGGAGAAGCCCAAGGAGACTTGCTAGGCACAGCAAGTTTATGCTTCAGTAGATACTCGACCTCTTCTTGCATTACCTTCCGTTTTTTCAAAATTGATTCGATAGTAGTTTTGTCGTATAGGACGAGTTCCTGGCAATAACTCGATGTCGTGAGAAATAACACTGCATTCTCGGAGATTATCACTGCATACATCTTCATACTGTCGTAGCAGATTCTCAATATCACACCGTTGCTCCTCATTTAGGTGCTGTAGATACTGTGGAAGAGATTCTAAGATTTCTTTATTAGAAAAGTCAGCCCAAGATGGGATTTCATCTAGGCCTAAGTTATTTACATCCTTTAAGGTGGTGGACTTTTGTTTTACAACAACAGTGTCTCTGGAACAAAATAGAGCAGCAGAGGAATCGGCATGATATTCTTTAAGCATATTGACATGGACTAACTGAGTGCTTTTACGTCTATCTGGAGTTTTTATGATATAATTCTGATTATTTAAACGTTTCTGTATAACATAAGGGCCAGAAAACTTACTTTTAAAAGGAGAACCAGTAATGGGATAGAAGGCCATGACTAAATCTCCCACATTAAACTTCCTATCCTTAGTGATTTTATCATACCTAATTTTCATCTCTTCTTGATTTTTACACAAGTTGTTTCGAGCAAATTTATGAATTTTATTAATATTTCCCTTTAATTTCTGTAGGTACTGACTCACTGTTATAGCCTCTACGTTATTCTTGTCAAGTAACTTATCTTTAACTACTTGTAAAGGACCACGTACTTTACGACCATATAGCATTTCAAAAGGTGATACACCTAGAGACTCTGAAGGTACTTCCCTAATTACAAATAGTAAATAGTCTATGCCTTCATCCCAATCAGATTCAGATTCAATACAAAACTTCCTAAGCAACGACTTTAAAGTCTGATGATGCCGTTCTAATGCTCCCTGAGATTCTGGGTGATAAGGAGATGAGAGACACTGTTTTATACACAACTCATTCATAGTTTTCTGAAAAACATCACTAGTAAAATTAGTGCCCCTATCACACTGGATTTCCTTAGGAAACCCGTAAGTTGTAAATACTTTGAGTAAGAGGTTAAGAACATTTTTAGAGGAAATATTCCTGACTGGAAGTGCAATAGGAAATCGTGAGGTAGGGCACATTATAGTCACAAGATATTGATTGCCCTTCTTTGTCTTTGGCAGTGGACCTACACAATCGATGATAATTCGATGGAATGGCTCATGAGGTACAATAATAGGATTCAAAGGTGCCTTTGGTATAACCTCATTAGGCTTACCGGCAATTTGACAAATATGACAATGTTTAATGAAATTTACAACATCAGCCTTCATTTTAGGCCAGAAAAAATCATAAGCTAAACGGTTGTAAGTTTTAGTAATTCCAAAATGTGAATAAACATTATGAGCGAGCTCCAATAAATCTTTACGTAAATCATGAGGGACTACCAACTGTTCTCTGTCACTCCATGTTTCATCATTACCCAGCCTAGGAGATCTATATAACCTAAAAAGTAAGTCATCCTTAAAGTAATACCCTGGTACCTTTTCCATTCCTTTCTCCAATGCTTGCTTATAAACACCCTTTAGAGTTGGATCTTCTCTCTGTAACTTAACAAGGCTTTTCTTGTTCATTTTTACTTTATCTGCGAGATTAGGTACACTTACTTTCACTCTATCATTATTAACCATACTGCGGGTCGTCACATTAACACAACCCTCCACTTTTGACTCTTTTTCATTTTCACTTTCCTCTATTATTCCAGGAGTTTCATACATTATCAGATTGGGTAACAACAGTTCTCCAGCAAGATCGTTACCAAGTAACACTTGTACATTTGGCAAGGGGAAATTCCCTTCTCTGACAGCTATTTTTACTTTACCAGTTACATACGGACAATCCATGAACACTTCTGTAAGTGACAATAGTTTAGCGTCTGTTAAATCCCTGACTATGACATTTTCATCAAGCAATGTGAGATTTGGAACAACACTTTTAATTAAAATGCTTTGGTTTGAACCTGTATCCCTTAACATTCTTACTTTAATGGGTTTATCATTACTGTGCAATGATATTGTACCGTTACAAATGAATTTTTCAAACAAATTCTTATCCTGTGATACACAATGCATTGCAGACTCTTTACCAGTGTCTGATTTGTGTCCTGGGAACATCTTAACTGGAGGTCTGTTTTCAGTTACTTTTCCCTTCTTACATGCAGGATTTGGACAATTGCTAATCATGTGGCCTTCCTTCTTACAATAATTGCAAAACAAACCCCTATCAGTTCTCCCATCTTTATCACCCAGCGGTTCTGCTCTATGTTGTTTTACATTACCCAGACTGCCTTTATGTATTAATGAATAATTATCAGCCAAAACAGCTGCCTTTTTTAGATCCTTCTCTTCCTTATCAGCTATATACAACATGATATTTTGAGGGAGACGTCTCTTAAATTCCTCAGTTACAATGAGATTAACTAATTCCTCATAAGTATCTACATCTTCTGAATCAAGCCACTTCTTAAACAACCTTAATTTTTCTGCAGCAAATTCAGTCCAAGTCTTAATATGGGGCTTAACATAATTACGAAACTTCTGACGATAACCTTCACTAGTTACAGCATACGCATCTAAAACAGCTTTTTTGATTACCACATAGCTCGATTCGCCTACCAGGCTACCAACAACAGTGGCAGCCTTCCCGACCAACTTAGGCTTAATAAGCCACACCCATTGTTCAAGAGGCCATTTCATGTAAGAAGCCAAGTCTTCGAAATTCTTAAAAAACACGTCAACTTCAGTCTCATCGAACTTAGGAACTAACTTGATGCATCTAGTCATATCAAATTTCATTGGTTGTCTAGCTTCTAGTTCTAATTCTCGTTCTTTATTTTCCATAGCTAGCCTAATTTTACTCTCTTCCACTTGCTGAGCTACACGAGCTTCATAGACTAATTTAGCTTGAACAAACTCCAATTCCTTTTGCTGTCTTTCTAATAAAGCCTGATTTTCTATTTCTAACTCTCTCTTTTTCTTCTCTAGTTCAGCATTTATGGTTTCCCTTTTCGTTTGCTCTAACTGAATAGCCAGCTTCATATACTCTACATCCGATGATTTATCACCCACGTCTACGATATATTTGCTACCCTCAGAACTATCCACTAGGTCTTCACTTATACAATGCTGTACTATGTAATTACGTACTACATCCTTCTTTGCATTAGGAGGAAGAGCTACCCCAAATTTAGCTGCTAACAACAAAAGTTCATTCTTATTAGCGACAACAATGGAAGTCAGGTGTGACTCTGGGTCACTATGAAAATCATCAACACTAAAGAGCGGCATTTTGAGTTAAGAGACGTCTACCTGTTAGTAACACCTTGTAAACAATTGTTACTTCTGAAAGTAGGATATATAGTCTACACCATATACTGTGTTAAACACTTGAAATCATAATAAATGTGCACAATGGAAACTAGGAAGCGAATTCTGAAGTTAACACCTCGGAAAAGAATGCTTCGGACAAGGATAATTAGTTATAACGAGCATTTACACAACTACCCATGTCGACGGCCGCTAAGCGAAATATGTTGCCTTAAGATTTTCCGCTGAACGCTCCAAATACAACGAAAGTGGTTAATCAGTGTTCAAGACCCGATTATAAACTATATTGGCTTAGTTACAACCGTAATTAAAGATTAAAGACACTTGAGGTCGATGGTGGCTCGCGGACAGAACAATAGAGATACCTCGTTAGCACTAAAAATAAATCTTACTCTAAAAGGATTACGGTATCACTGTTGAAACATCACTG
>NC_090755.1:81457712-81460212 GCF_036898095.1 Palaemon carinicauda
TTAGAGTTTTTGAACGTCTTTTGGCAAAACGTCTAGATAGGTATGCTGAAGGTAATCAGTTGTTCCCTTGTTTGCAGTTTGGCTTTCGTAAAGGCCTTGGAGCATGTGATGCCCTTCTTACAATCACAAATTCTGTTCAGAAATTTATTGATTGTGGTCAGGAAGTTTGTATGATTGGCCTTGACTTTAAAGCTGTTTTTGACCGTGTTAATTATGTGGCCTTTGTTTTCAAACTTACACAGATGGGGGTACGTGGGTCTTTTCTGAACGTCATAATTTATTCAAGTAATAGATTGCAAAGAGTTGTTACTGGTGGCCACCACAGTGAGTATAGGAATGTGATGTCTGGTGTTCTTCGGGGTATTGTTCTTGGACCCATTAGAAAACAAGCTTGTTGCATATGCAGATGATGCTACTCTCTTTGCATCAATTCTATTTCCTGAATGTACACATATGGTTGCTGTATCCCTTAATGGAGATTTAGCTAAAATCAGTGCATGGTGCAAATTATGGGACAGGAAGTTGAACCCTAACAAAACTTGGTATGATTGTAAAAAAAATTGACAACAGTGGCTCCTCAATATCCAGATCTTTGCATTGACAATGTCTTTCACTATATGCAACTAATTTAAAATTGTAGGTGTTTATTATTATTATTGTTGTTGTTGTTATTGTTGTTGTTGTTGTTGAATGGTGTAGAGATGTGTTGACCTCAACTCCCACCTTTGCAAGGTGTAATCAGACAGTGTGGACGCGTATTTACGTCTTTAATCAATCTAGGTTAACGACTTCCCCCACCCCACTTAATAGTTAATGGCTACTAATACCTGCTATATACAAGAGAAATGGCTTGGGGTGGCAATTTCTCCCATAAGATTGTTCTAATTCTAATTTTCTAATTTTAAATATATATATATATATATATATATATATATATGTGTGTGTGTGTGTGTGTATATATATATATACATGTAAATACACACGCACATATATATATATATATATATATATATATATATATATATATATTATAACTTTCTGAGTGGGGATACCTTAACGCGGTAAAAGAGTCTGTGTATCGACATGATCAGTAAAGCTGTACTAGTCAGGGCCACTCGTACTAGCTTGGTTTGCTGTGAGCAATCAGACATAAGTCTCCCACCGTCAATCCGCACTGGCCAGAATGGTGAGGAAAACTGGCTAAACCCCAGACATAGATTAACATGTCTGAGGTCTCTGCCTTTGTGTGTGTATGTATGTATGTATATAAATTTATATATATATATATATATATGTGTGTGTGTGTGTGTGTGTATGTATGAATGTATGTGATTGTTTGTGTATGTATTATATGAACAGTATTCAACATCAGAAAGAAAAAAATATAATCACTGCCAACTTTAATTTTTCAACTACTAACCTAAGACTAATAATAATGACAACCATTCACCTAATTCCATGCCTATCTCTCTCTCTCCCTTTTTCAGAGGATAGTCTCTCCCAGAGACCAGCTGATGGAGGCTCTGTTGGGCGAGGAGATCCTGGAGGAACAGCTGTGCGAGGGCCGACGATGCACAGCCAACGAGGAGTGTTGCACTGGCCACGTCTGTGTCGAGTTTGATGGGAGTGAGTAGAGGTTCTTCTTTTGGTCTTTAGTGGCTGTTAGCAGTGTTTGCTGTGGAGGAATTCAAAGGCTCGTAACATGGAAAAGGAACTTTTTATTATTATTATTATTATTATTATTATTATTATTATCAGTAGTAGTAGTAGTAGTAGTAGTAGTAGTAGTAGTAGCAGCAGTAGCTGAGCTACAACCCTAGTTGGGAAAGTAGGATGCTATAAACCCAAGGGCTCCAGCATGAAAAACTACCCCAGTGAGGAAAGGAAATAAATAAACTACAAGAGAGGTAGTGAACAATTAAAATAGAATATTATAGAACAGTAACAACTTAAAAATAGATCTTTCATATTATAAACTATAAAAAGAGACTTGTGTAAGCCTGTTCAACAAAGTCCTGAACTCTATTAATGAAGAAAAATAGGTAGGTTTAAAGGTTGGTCATGAAGGGCAGAGGCAAGGGACAGTGACATTGCCCTAGCTAGAGTCTAGGGGCTGACCATAATCCCTCTCTCCACCCAAGCTAGGACCAGGGAGGGCCAGGCAATGGCTGCTCATGACATATACCAGAGATGAGTTAATACTTACGCTGGGTCAAGTAATGAAAAAGGTCAAGTAATGATAAAGATCAAGTAATGAAAAAGATTTAGTAATGATAAAGGTCAAGTAATGAAAAAGTTCAAGTAATGATAAAGGTCAAGTAATGATAAAGATCAAGTAATGAAAAAGGTTAAGTAATGATAAAGGTCAAGTAATGAAAAAGGTCAAGTTACCGATTGACTAACCCCCCCCCCCCCTACTTAAGCGCATGTGTACATTCATCTGTTTGTGGGAGGTAGGTAAAGATATAGAGAAAATGTTAATGTAACTTCGTTGAGTAAC
>NC_090755.1:81467712-81475212 GCF_036898095.1 Palaemon carinicauda
AATGAATGGTTTTCAAGTCTTGTATTATTATCCCCTTTGATTATTGACTGTATTTTCAATTCATATCATTGTTCTGATTTCTCTAGTCTTGGGTAGTGCCATAGCCTCTGTATCATGGTCTTCCAATGTATTGGGTTAGAGATCTCTTGCTTGGGGGTACACTCAAGCACACTATTCTATCTATTTTTTTTTAAGTTTTTATAGTTTATATAGAAATTATTTGTTTTAATGTTATTACTGTTCTTGAAATTTTGTTTTCCTTGTTTCCTTTCCTCGCTGGGCTATTTTTCCTTGGGCCCCTGTGCTTATAGCATCTTGCTTTTCCAACTAGGGTTTTAGCTTAGCAAGTAATAATAATAATAATAATAATAATAATAATAATAATAATAATAATAATAATAAAAAGAAGAAAAAATAGAAAAACACTTTTGAAATAGTTACTTAACTGAAAGTTTTTAAATAGTGTTTCTATATGTCTCTATATAATTATTACCTATCCTAACCTATATTTCAAATTAATTGTGTATAATATCGAAGTATCCTTACATTAAAATAATGATTGAATAAGTGTTATTTTACCTTGCAGCACTGCATGCCAATTAATATTTATTTATAATTAATCAATTAGCCGCTAATCGTAAGCCTATAAAACCGAATATAATAGATGAATTATTCGTTTATATGTAATTATTAAACTTAATGCTTTGCTAGCTGTTTACGCCAGATTGGAGTTCAGTGAACAATTCAATTTTTATGAACATTTGCCCAAAAGAAGAACTGACGCAACGTAGTGTTTGATTTCGGCCGGAAGTGACGAAGAGGCGAAGGCGTGGAAAAAAAATTATTGACAGGATAATACCGAAGGTCAAGGGTTCTATTTTCATCCGGTGACGTCATCATCACGAGGAGAACCTCATCTTTGCTTCCGTGCCTTATCGAGAGAGAGAGAGAGAGAGAGAGAGAGAGAGTTTATTCTTGCTTCCATGAATTTATAGAAATCTGGAAATAGCCTTGAAATTGAGAGAGAGAGAGAGAGAGAGAGAGAGAGAGAGAGAGAGAGAATGTGTAGCTTGTAATTTACGTGAACACAAAGGAGAGAGAGAGAGAGAGAGAGAGAGAGAGAGAGAGAGAGAATGTGTAGCTTTCAATTGCACAAAGGAGAGAGAGAGAGAGAGAGAGAGAGAGAGAATGTGTAGCTTTCAATTGCACAAAAGAGAGGAGAGAGAGAGAGAGAGAGAGAGAGAGAATGTGTAGCTTTCAATTTACGTGAGCACAAAGGAGAGAGAGAGAGAGAGAGAGAGAGAGAGAGAATGTGTAGCTTTTAATTTACGTGAGCACAAAGGAGAGAGAGAGAGAGAGAGAGAGAGAGAGAGAGAGAGAATATGTAGCTTGTAATTTACGTGAGCACAAAGAGAGAGAGAGAGAGAGAGAGAGAGAGAGAGAGATAGAGAGAGAGAGAGAGAGAGAGAGAGGAGAATATGTAGCTTGTAATTTACGTGAGCACAAAGAGAGAGGGAGAGAGAGAGAGAGAGAGAGAGAGAGAATATGTAGCTTGTAATTTACGTGAGCACAAAGAGAGAGAGAGAGAGAGAGAGAGAGAGAGAGAATATGTAGCTTGTAATTTACGTGAGCACAAAGAGAGAGAGAGAGAGAGAGAGAGAGAGAGAGAGAGAGAATATGTAGCTTGTAATTTACGTGAGCACAAAGGAGAGAGAGAGAGAGAGAGAGAGAGAGAGAGAGAATATGTAGCTTGTAATTTACGTGAGCACAAAGGAGAGAGAGAGAGAGAGAGAGAGAGAGAGAGAGAGAATATGTAGCTTGTAATTTACGTGAGCACAAGAGAGAGAGAGAGAGAGAGAGAGAGAGAGAGAGAGAGATAATGTGTAGCTTGTAATTTACGTGAACACAAAGGAGAGAGAGAGAGAGAGAGAGAGAGAGAGAGAGAGAATGTGTAGCTTCTAATTTACGTGAGGATAAAGGAGAGAGAGAGAGAGAGAGAGAGAGAGAGAGAGAGAGAGAGAATATGTAGCTTGTAATTCACGTCAGCACAAAAGAGAGAGAGAGAGAGAGAGAGAGAGAGAGAGAGAGAGAGAGACCCACTCGTATAGAAACGTGCCACTAATCAATTAAGAGATTCAAATTTCGTCCGGGGAACTTTTTGAGATTTTTATCAAGCAATTAATTTGGGAAAACTAATCATATTCATTGACGACATTTTGTTTTTTATTGATTTAGAGAAGAGAGAAATAACCAGAAAGCGTAATAACATAACTGTTAGACCCATAATCTAATCATTCCAACCAAATACTTGAATTTCTCGCATTTTTTAAGTGAACCACAAGGAGATATTACGTTGCATACAGCTAATCTTTAATGTGTATTTTCTGCTTTGGTAATTCATATGAGATTGATGTTAAATACACAAATTGTAATGATAATAATTATAATAATAATAATAATAATAATAATAATGATAATAATAATAATTAATATAATAATTATTTTTAAGAATAGAAATTGTTATTATTAGGGATTTTATTATCAGTGATTTGAAGGATCCTAATTTTGAAGACTATATAACTTTTTTATTATTTATGATTTTCCAACGATCTTCTTTCCCACTTATTTCTCTGTCACACCCAATAAGAAATGAGCATCTTATATTTCTCATTTGATATTTATCTTATTACCAACTTATTTCTTTGTCACATCAAATAAGAAATAAGCATCATTTTACATTTATCATTTTCTAACAATCTTCTTTCCCACTTATTTCTGTCACACCCAATAAGAAATGAGCATCTTATATTTCTCATTTGATATTTATCTTATTCCCCACTTATTTCTCTGTCACACCCAATAAGAAATGAGCATCTTATATTTCTCATTTGATATTTATCTTATTCCTCACTTATTTCTTTGTCACACCCAATAAGTAATAAGCATCATTTCACATTTCTCATTTTCTAACGATCTTATTTCCCACTTATTTCTGTCACACCAATAAGAAATGAGCATCTTATATTTCTCATTTTCTATTTATCTTATTTCCCACTTATTTCTCTGTCACACCCAATAAGAAATAAGCATCATTTCACATTTCTCATTTTCTAACGATCTTATTTCCCCCTTATTTCTGTCACACCAATAAGAAATGAGCATCTTATATTTCTCGTTTGATATTTATCTTATTTCCCACTTATTTCTGTCACACCCAATAAGAAATGTACATCTTATATTTCTCATTTGCTGTTTATCTTATTCCTCACTTATTTCTTTGTCACACCCAGTAAGAAATAAGAATCATTTCACATTTCTCATTTTCTAACGATCTTATTTCCCACTTATTTCTCTGTCACACCTAATAATAAATGAGCATCTTATATTTCTCATTTGATATTATCTTATTTCCCACTTATTTCTTTTTCACATCTAATAAGAAATGTACATCTTCTTATATTTTTCATTTGCTATTTATCTTATTTCCCATTTATTTCTCTGCCACACCCAGTAAGAAATAAGCATCATTTTACATTTATTATTTTCTAACGATCTTATTTCCCACTTATTTCTTTATCACACCCAATAAGAAATAAGCATCATTTCATATTTCTAATTTTCTAACGATCTTATTTCACACTTATTTCTCTGCTACACCAAGTAAGAAATAAGTATCCTTTTACATTTATTATTTTCTAACAATCTTATTTCAGACTTATTTCTGTCACACCCAATAAGAAATAAGCATCATTTTACATTTATTATTTTCTAACGATCTTATTACACACTTATTTCTTTGTCACACCCAATAAGAAATGAGCATCTTATATTTCTCGTTTGCTATTTATCTTTTCCCACTTATCTCTCTGTCACATCTAATAAGAAATGTACATCTTATATTTCTCATTTGCTATTTATTTTATTTCACACTTATTTCTCTGTCACACCCATTAAGAAATGTACATCTTATATTTCTCATTTGCTATTTATCTTATTCCCCACTTATTTCTCTGCCACACCAAGTAAGAAATAAGCATCATTTTAATTTCTAACAATCTTATTTCCCACTTATTTCTCTACCACACCAAGTAAGAAATAAGCATCATTGCACATTTCTCATTTTCTAACGATCTTATTTCCCACTTATTTCTGTCACACCCAATAAGAAATGAGCATCTTATATTTCTCATTTGCTATTTATCTTATTTCCCTCTTATCTCTCTATCACATCTAATAAGAAATGTACATCTTATATTTCTCATTTGCTATTTATTTTATTTCACACTTATTTCTCTGTCACACCCATTAAGAAATGTACATCTTATATTTCTCATTTGCTATTTATCTTATTCCCCACTTATTTCTCTGCCACACCAAGTAAGAAATAAGCATCATTTTAATTTCTAACAATCTTATTTCCCACTTATTTCTCTACCACACCAAGTAAGAAATAAGCATCATTGCACATTTCTCATTTTCTAACGATCTTATTTCCCACTTATTTCTGTCACACCCAATAAGAAATGAGCATCTTATATTTCTCATTTGCTATTTATCTTATTTCCCTCTTATCTCTCTATCACATCTAATAAGAAATGTACATCTTATATTTCTCATTTGCTATTTATCTTATTTCCCACTTATTTCTTTGCCACACCAAGTAAGAAATAAGCATCCTCGTTTGCTAACTATCTTATCCCCCGCTTATCTATCGTTTATCTCTTACCCCCACAGCATCCGGGACCTGTATGCCATCATCCGCTCTGTCTGAAGGAGCTGATTGCCGAGGTGATTTCGAGTGTGGCGCTGGACTCATCTGCGACTTGGGATCCTGCGTTCGAGTCCAGGGGAAAAAACGTTACAGTAAGGAAAAATTCTGACGATTTTTTCTCTATTTATTATTTATTTGTTTGACAATTATCTGAATTGCTAGTTCATTAAGATTAAATGGTACGTTTGGTAAGTATTTTACCGAGTTTTTTTTCCATATCTCTTTATTGTACGTTTGCCTTGTCACTGGTACAATACAGAATATATATATATATATATATATATATATATATATATATATATATATATATATATATATATATATATATATATATATATATATATATATATATGTGTGTGTGTGTATGTATGTATATATATATATATACATATAAATATATATATATATATATATATATATATATATATATATATATATATATATATACATACATATATATATACACATATAATTTTTCAAAATTTCTTTACTGTAACGAATTTCAAATGGAAACAAATATATTCATCAATAAGAGTATTTTACATGTATTGATTTTTTGATAAGTTGTTCTAGTTAATTGAATGGATAAGTTGTCTTAATTACCAAATACATATATTACTTTTATAAATTGTAGGGTTCTAGTTAATTGCTGTAACCTTTTGGTAATATCAACTTTTAGGTTTTTCTAATGCAACGGAAACGAATGTCAAGATCAGAGGTCAGCCAGGATCTCTGGCTGAGAAATATGATCAAGCTCTCAATAGAAACCGGACAATAATTGCATATTATACGCCTCCGATACAGTGTCGTGCAAACGGCCTCCCCTAAATCCATTCGACCGGGAGCACACTAGCGACTCTGTGGCGCCACAAAGCCTCAGCAAGCGACTCTGTGGCGCCACAAAGCCACAGAAAGCGACTATGTGGCGCCACAAAGCCACAGCATCGTGTGGCGGGGATGTGGTCTCCCATAGGTTTCCATTGTTTTCAAAGCCACGCCACGCCTGTGGCGGGGATGAGCGACAGAGAGCCACAGTGGCTTGCCACAGTCGCTAGTTTGCAAAACTTGAAAACGATGGAAACCTAATGGAGACCACATCCCGCCACACGATGCTGTGGCTTTGTGGCGCCACAGAGTCGCTAGTGTGCTCTCGGCCTTCAACTATCCCTGTCTTGTTCTGTCAAGCGACTCATCCACACTATCCTCATTATAACTATCCCCTCTTCTAAAATAGTCGGACATTATGTTACAGTGCCATGTTTCTTGCCAGCGCCTCCTATCAGTTATTAATATCATTTAAATACTAAATATTTGCGATATTGAAGTTTCATACGACTGTTGATAAGATTAATTCTCCCCAATACTCATTTGACACAACCTGTGAACATTTTAGAAATTTATTTTGAAATTAATTCTCCTCAGTATTCAATTGACACAACCTGTAAGACTTTTAGAAATTTATTTTGAAATTAATTCTCCACAGTATTCAATTGACACAACCTGTAAGACTTAGAAATTTATTTTGAAATTAATTCTCTCAAGTGTCCAAGCTCCACCCAAGCTAGGACCAGGGAGGGCCAGGAAATAGCTGCTGATGGCTCAGCAGATAGACCTATAGGCTCCCACAAACCCCCCCCCCCATCCTTAGCTCACAAGGATGGTAAGGTTGCAGACACTAAATGAACTAACGAGTCTGAGCAGGACTCGAACCCCCGTCTGGCAATCACCAGGCAGAGACTTGGTCTTAATTTTCTATTTATTTTTGGCATATGAATTTTGATCCAAATTCCTAGGTTTAGTGAACTTTGGTATAATAAAAACTTAATTTTTTGTCTGTGTGTTTTTATGAATAAAATTGATTGTTTGAACCTAAGTTAATATTTGGGGGTGAATGTCTTTGTGTGTTTTTATGAATAAAATTGATTGTTTGAACCCAAGTTAATATTTGGAGGTGAATGTCTGTGTTTTTTATGAATAAAATTGATTGTTTGAACCTAAATTAATATTTGGGGGTGAATGTCTTTGTGTGTTTTTATGAATAAAATTGATTTTTTGAACCTAAATTAGTATTTGGGGGTGAATGTCTTTGTGTGTTTTTATGAATAAAATTGATTGTTTGAACCTAAGTTAATATTTGGAGGTGATTGTCTTTGTGTGTTTTTATGAATAGAATTGATTGTTTGAACTCAAGTTAATATTTGGGGACGATGGATATTGTAGTCGTAATCTTCTGTTTATTTAGAACATATAAATTCTTATCCAAATTCCTACCCTTTATTGACATTGGATCTAATAAAAACTAAACATTTGCAGTGAACTAGAAGGTAATCAAAACTGATCACTTGTATGCAGGGTTGCCATTCGTACGATAATTATCGTACATGTACGATTATTTTGGGTCCGGTCCAATATACGATACATACCTTGGGTATATACAATGTATGTGTGCGTGTTTGATTAAACAATTACACTAAAATACCTTGAAATAAGCTATATATGTTACTCCTTAATAATCATGTTGAAAGTGTGTACGATAATTTTGGTTTAAAAAACGATACTTTTAAGGTTCATGTATGATAATCCAGTGGAAATAATCTGGTAACCCTGTTTATGTCTCTCTAAGTTTTCCATGAATAGCATTATTTTCTTGACCCTTGCTTGCTTGACCCCCAAATTAATATTTGTTATTTTCCGGCAGACGAGGCCTGCAGTGTGAGTTCGGAGTGTGA